>NC_061850.1:11264775-11267275 GCF_019202785.1 Penaeus chinensis | reverse complement strand
TTATTATTATTATTTTCATCAATATTATTATCATTATTATCATCATTGTTATTATTATTATCATTATTATTTTCATTATTACTATTGTTATCATTATCATCATCATTATTATCATTATTATCCTTAATAGCTTTATTATTATTATAGGTATTATATTGTTATTATTATTATTATTATGAACATCATTATTATTAGTAATAGTAGTAGTAATAATGTTATGATGATGATTATGATGATGGTAATGATGAGGATGATGATGACGATGATGATGACGATGTAAATGAGGATAATAATGATGATCATCATCATCATCATTATTATTATTGTTATTATTACTATTATTATTTTCATTGTCATTGTTATTCATATCATGCTTTGGTATTGTTTTTATTAACAATAATGCAAATTTTATTATTATTTTAGTCATTATCACTATAATCATTATTGTTATTGACATTTTTATTATTAATTTATATGTTTTTATTATCATTATGAATATTAATATTATTATTATCATTATTTATTATTATTATCATTGTTTTTAGTATTATCATCATTATTGTTATTTTCATTTTTTATATGATTATTATTATTATCATTATCATTTTCAGTATTTTTTTATTACCCTTGTTTTTTTCATTCATTTAGAATATTTTTATTATTCTAAATAAAAATAATATTATGATAATACGGATTTTAATAGTAATTATTATTGTCATTATTATTGTTGTTGTTGTTGTTATTACTGTTATCAATATTATTATTATTATCTTTATTATTATCATTATTATTATTATTGTTATAATTATTGTTATTATTATTTTTTTTTTTTATTAGTACTACTACTACTACTATTATCATTATTAATATTAGTAGTAGTAGAAGTAGTATGTTATTATCATTATTACTATTAATGTTAATAGTAATATAATTATTATCTTAATTATTATTATCATTATCATTATGTTATAGTTTTTATTATTATTATTATTAATATCATCATTATTATTATTATCATTGTTATTACTGTTATTATGATTATCATATTATGTTTGATGTTTTGATTATGATTACCATATTTACTACTAGTAGTTGTAGTAGTAATAATATTAATTTTATTTATCTTTTAATTATCATTATCTATAAAATGATCATTAACATTATCAATCTCATTACTACTGCATTTTCCACTGTAAGAAAATAATAATTCCAATGTCATAAAAATTAAAAAAAAAAAACATTCACATTTTGTAATTCAGTGAATCTCCATCTCCCTTAGGATTTTGTGAAGGGAACTAAATATATTTTCGTGTATTTTTTAAATCCGATTATATAAGTCCCTGAAGTTGAAGAAAGATAGTAGGCTATATGTGAAAAGCGGTTATTTATAACATATTTTTTTTCTTCAGTGTTTTGCATTGTTTGTTTAATATTCGTAATATTCATTAAGTTTTCACTTATTTGTTTCTTATTTACTTATTGATATGATCGATTATCTATTATTATTATCACTAATACTATTACTATTACTATTACTATTACTATTACTATTATTATCATTATTGTTATTATTATTATCATTATCATTATCATTATCATTATCATTATCATTATTATTATTATTATTTTCTGGGTGGGGTGAGGTGCACAAGTTTTGGGTGTGGCGCGGGGGGGGGGAGGGGGTGGTCGGGGAGCTGGGCGGTAGCGGTCGAAGCTGGAGCGTTGCTTGTTGGCGGGGGTTCGTTGGTGGCGGACGCGGATGGGGGTAGGGGGTGGGCGACTGGGGTGCTGGGGTGTAGCGTGGTGTAGGACTTGCTGGTGCAGGGTGGGCACTTGGTGTGGGGCAGGAGAGTTGGTGGGATAGGGTGGGGGTGGGTGATGTGGGGGGGGGGGTGGTAGGTGGTGGGGTGGTGGTGCGAGGTGGTGTGGGGGGTGGCGTGATGTTGGTAGTTGTTGTTAGTTGGTGATGGTTTTTGTCTGCTTGATGGAGTTTGTTGTTGGTGGGTTGGTGGAGCGTTGGTTGTGGTGGTGGGTGGTGAAGCACGTGTGGTGGTGGTGGACAGATGCGTGATGTGGTGGTCCGTACAATGGTGAGTGGGGGGGGGGGGGGGGGGGCGGTGGAGGTTGGGAGCTGCATGGAGTCTCGGTTGGGGATTTGTGTGGGGGGTGGTGCTGGGGGGTGGTGTGACGTGCGTGGTGTGTATTATGGCTGGGATTCGGGCTCGCATGGTTGATCGGGGGTGTGGGTTGGGGCTGGATGTGGCGTTTCATGGCAGCTTCTTCGACGGGGGGGTGATTAGTTTGGTTCGCTGGGGTGATGCATAGCAGTGATCGGGGGGTTGTCTTGCGGAGGTGTTGGCTGGACCTGTTAGCCGGCTTATGGCGGGGCTTGTGCGGCGGCTGCTAGGTTCCACGTTAGGGGGGTGGGGGGTTTCTTCCCACACAGCACGGTCAGGGTGGTGTCGGGGTGTGTTACTGTCTTTCGTGGGCCTAGGTTGTC
>NC_061850.1:11244775-11259775 GCF_019202785.1 Penaeus chinensis | reverse complement strand
AGGAAGGAGGGAGAAGGAATAAGAAAAGAGAGGGGAAGAAGGAGGAAGAAGAGAGGGGGGGGGGAGTAGGAGGAAAGAAAGAGAGGAAAAAAAAAAAAAAAAAAAAAAAAACGGTGGGGGGGAGGTAGGATGATAGAGAGTAATCAAGGAGAAAGGAGGAGATCGCTGAGGGAAGACAGAGGAAGGAGAAATGGAAGGAAGGAGGAAAAACGAAGAAAACAGGAAGGCGTTGGGAGAAAGGAGGAGGTAGGAAGTAGAAGGAAGGAGAAAAATGGAAAAAAAAAAAAACACTTGGAAAGTTATGAAAGAGAGAAGTATTGTTGTTTGGGGTGGCTAGTAGTCGATAATTATACTGAAATGTGTGCGCAAGTGTATGTGCATGTGTGTGTGTGTGTGTGTGCATATGTGTGTGAGTCTGGGCATGTGTGTCTTCGTGCAAGCATAATGAAGGGCAGGTTTGATTGTTTGTATATGTCCTGTGTGCGCTCATGTGTGTATATTGCCTTTGATTTCGATCTGGAATAACTTCCTTCCTCTGCTTAATCAAGGCGTAATTATATACTGTATGTGTGCTTTAGATAGTGCAAATTGTCTCTTCCTCTTCCGGTGACGAATTTTTGCCTTATCTTCTCTTTCTTTCTCCCTTTCACTGCTTGCGTCTCTCTCTCTCTCTCTCTCTCTCTGTCTCTGTCTATCTCTCGTTCGCTCCCTCCCTCCTTCTCTCTCTCTCTCTCTCTCTTTCTCTCTCTTTCCTCTCTCTCTCTCTCTCTCTCCTCTCTCTCCATCTCTCTCCTCTCATTCTCGCTCTCTCTCTCTCTCTCTTTCTCTCCCTCTCTCTCTTTCTTTGTCTATCTCTCTGACTCTCTCTCCCTCTCTCTAGCATTTTTACTCTTTCTGCCTCTTTTCCTCTTCCTCCCCCTTTTTTACTTTTCCTCCTCATCCCTATCTCCTCCTTCATCCATTTTTTCTTCCGGCATCATAAACTGAACCCTCTGTTTTCTCACCCGCCATCATTCTAATCCAGTTACTCACACTAATAAAAAAACACAATTACTTCTGCTCTCCTTCTCCCGCCCCCCCCCCCTCCCCCCCTTCTCCTCTTTTTCCTTTACCTCCCACTCCCTCCTCCTTCCTCCTCTCCTCCCCTCCTCCTCCTCCTCCTCCTCCTCCTCCTCCCACTCCTCCTCCCTCCTCCTCCTCCTCCTCCTCCTCTTCTTATTTCTTTCCCTCGTGAAATATTGCAATTGTTGTTTTTATAATATTATTATTATCGTTTACTGTTATCGTTTAGTATTACTGTTATTGCTGTTGTTGTTGTTGTTATTATTATTGCTATTATTGTTATTATTATTATTGTTGTTGTTGTTATTGTTATTATTATTTGTTATTATTATTATTGTTATTATATGTTATTATTATTTTTACATTATTATGACTATCATTATTATCATTACTATTATTATTATTCATACTCATGATAATATCATTATCATTATCATCATCATTATCATCATAATCATCCCATCATCATCATTATCATCATCAATTATTATTACTACAACTACAGCTACTTCTACTACATACTCTTACTACTACTACTAATAAAGATAACATTTAATTATCATAATAAAACCGTTATGTTCGATGATGTTATTATTTTCATCATAATTATTACCATGTTTTGTTGTATTACATTCTGATCTTTATCATCATCATTATTATTATTAGGATAATGATAATATTTTTTTAATTATGATTAATGAAGGTTGTATGATTTTAATTTGTATCACAATCATCATGATGGTCATCAATTTCATCCCTATTCTATTGTATCCCGTGATCCTCACTGTCTTTATTTTAGGATCAAGATTAGTATAAAATTATTAGTTAAAAGACCATTTGTCTGTATATTTTGTATGTACAATTATGCAACAGGCATACATAATGAAAAGGGAACCAGCCACAGTAAGAAATGAAAATAAATCGCGACGTTTCGAACTCTTCACTAGTTCACTTTCACACGAATAATAAACTGAATATGGGATGGAATCCTTTTTTCCGGGCTATTTATTAGTCCTGAAGAGGAACTCGTTAAGGGTTCGAAAATCGTCGCGATTTTATTTTTCATTTCTTACTGTGGCTGGTTTCCTTTCCACCTTTGTGTACACGTTTCTGCGTTTGTGTTTGTGTTAGGTGTATATAAGTTATTATATTACATACAGATATGTGTAAATTTTGGTTATGAGTTTTTAATTTGGAATCTGTTGAATAAATGATATGAATGCAAGCGTTTATATACCTCTACATTAAAAAAATCTGGAATCAGTATCATTTTTTCTTTTTGTTATTGTTAACACAATTTTTTTGTTTCACCACTCATGCTAGATATATCACCATAATCTGTTTAATTCTGAAACAACTCAGGTATCAAAAATCACTATTAATAAGGATCTATTATTATTCTTTTTGTGCTGCTCTCTCTTCAATCCCATCTTCTCCCTCTCCTCCTTATTCCTTTCTTTCCCTTCTCTGCCTCTTTTAATCTTCTACCTTTTTTCTTCCCTTTTCTACCTCTCCTTCTATTCCCTCTTCCTCTTCCCCATTTTCCTAATTCTCCGTATTCTCCATCAGATTACTTTCCTTTTGGACCCAATTCTCCCTGCCTCCCTCTTCCCTTCTTCTTAATTTCCTTCCTCTCTTTTTCTCCTTACTCCTCCCCCTGCCTATTTTCTTTTCCAACATCCTTATCACTCTTTCTCTCCTCCGCATTCCTTATCCCCTCTTCATTCTACCCCCTTCTTCGTCTTCCTATTTCTCTCCCCTCTTTTCTTCCTCCCCTTCTTCCCTTCCTCTCCAATCCCCTCATTCCCCTACCCCTAAAAAACCCTTCCCTTTCCTTAATACCCCCCTCCTCCCCACATTTCGCTTCCCACCATCTCCCCACTTTCCCATAGCCTTATCCCCCCGACCTCCACTACTGCACTGTCCTGTCCCCATACTTGCATCATGTCTCTCACGCGTTTAATAATTTTATAATATTTTTATAATTTTAGTGTTATTTTTTTTAATTTTTTAATTATATATTTGTTGTAAATATATATTTTTTAAATAAATATATATATATAATTTATATTTGTTTATAGATCCCCTCACCCCCACACCCCACTCCCCCACCCTCCCGCTTCCGTGCTTCGGTAAGCTTACTCGCTTCCAGAAGGAATCTCTCCCAACCCCGTGCCTCCCACCTCCCTCCTTAACACCACTCACCTCTACCACCACTCTGTACTGTGCATAGCTACGTTCTTTGATCTGGATGAAGTGTTAGCGAGGCACAGAAAATGACCACAGTCCGTGAATATCAGGCGCTGGTTGAGGGTTGCTGGAGACTAAAACCCACCATAGGACACAACACCCCCACGGCCCCCACACCCCCACCAACCACACCTCAGGCGGTCGGGGGAAAACCAACCCAACACACGGAGGGGGGCAGCGGTGGCCACAGGGGACGCCCGCATCGCAGGGGGGGGGGGTGGGGGGGGAGCGCAAGGGGGGGGCGGGGCGGACACGGGCGGCACGGGGCCACCTCGGCCAAAGAGGCTACGGGGAAAAAAGCAGTGAGAAGCAGAAGAAGGTGGGGGGGGAAACCCAGGTTTAACGCCAGGGGGTGCGGGGTGTAGAGGAGCAATGTGCGGGAGGGCAGGGGGAGACGACAAAACCAACGGAAGGGGTCTTGGTGACTGGGAGAGGTGGGGGGTCGGTGCAAGGTGCGGGGAGGGCGACGCACCACAAAAAGGCAGGGGCGGAGGAGGAAGAGTAAGAGGGAAGGAAAACAACAGGGGATGGGCCAGGAGGGTGGGAGGGGGGGGAAAGGGGACGCGGGTAATGGAATCGGGGGGGGGGTGAGGGGAAAGGGGGTGTCACAAAGGGGGCACAGGGTGTGTTAGCGTGAACACTATGAGGGCCGAACGACAAGTGGTGTGCGTAAGAGGTAGAGCTTGGACGAAGGAGAGAGACGAGAAGCGAGAGAGAGAGAGCCAGGAGAGCAGCAGCGAAAAGACGAAGCAGCGAGCCAAGAGAGAGCGAGCGCGCGTCGCAGTAGCGAGAGCTCGCGGAAAGCGTCGGAAACACCTGGCGACAAACGGTACACTGGAAAAGGCGGAGACCTGGCGAAAGGAATGGGGAAATTAAAGTTGCGTGGACAAAGAGAGAAAGATCCAGGGACTCCGTACACGCAACAGGTTTATGGAAAATGGCAGGCCAAACAACACAAAAGAAAGATTGGGGGACGTGGACACGCGGGCGAAGGCAGCCCTCTTTCTCCCTCCTTCCCCTGTCCCCATCTCATCATTCCCCTCTTCTCCCCTCCCTCCCTTTCCTTCCCCCCTACCTTCTCTTTCAGGGGCCCCTACATTAATAATACCAGGGAAAATATTTACGGCATTACTACTGTTTTGTAACATTCAAATCAAGGTAAATATTTTTTTCCATGGAAAAACGGGTCCGCGGTTTGAATTGTTCGTTTGGGCTTTATGACAAGAGGAGAGGGGGAAAGAAGGAGGGAAAACAAGGGAGATGGAGAAAGGGAAAAAGGTGGGGAAGGAAACTTGGATGGAGATAAAAGAGGGGGCAAGACGGAGAAGGGGAAAAAGAATGGGAAGTAGTAGGGGGGCAGGAGGGTGTTATTTGCGTTTTCTAACCATTGGAGGGGGGGATGGTATTTCCAACTGATTGGCAGGTTATTTGGGGGGAGGAATATGATGGGGGGGTATGGGTTCGGTGGGGACGCTTGATTTTGGCATATAAAGGGCGGTTGGCTTGATATTGGATGTGGTGGTGTATTGGGGGGGGAAGGGGGGGAGGGTGGTTGTTTCGTGTTGGTCGGGGTATAATTAATTGTTATTATTAGTGGCGCTGTTGGTGGAGGTTTTTTTCTTACGTTAGTCACAGGTTAACGTGGGAGAGGGGGGCGGGGGGTGCGGGGTGGGTGTGGTGTGCTGTGTGGGTTGTGGGTGTGTGTGTGGATAGGTGTGGGTCGGGTTACGGGTGGTGTGGCTATGGTGTATGTTGGGTGTTTATGGTGGGTTGGAGTGGGGTCGTGGGTGGTTGTTTGTTGTGGTGATTTGTTGTGCCGTCCGTGGTGTTGTGTTGGTGAGTTTTGTTGTTGTTGTGGGTGGTGTTGGTGGCATGTGGTGGGGCGGGTGGGTTGTCGGTGGGGTCTGTTGGATTGTGTGTGGGGTTCCAATGTTTGTTGGGTTTGCGTGGGGGTGGTGGGGTCGGTTGTTTGGATCGTGTTCGAGTGGGGTGGTGTGTGTGTGTGGGGGGTGTGTCCGTGTTTCTGGGTCGGTGTATTGTGTTACATCGGTGTGTGTGTGTGTTGTGGATGTGTGTGTTGTTCCGTGGGGGATGTGTGGGCATGGTGTGGTCGTGTGTATGTACTGGAGCGAGGAGGCGCAGAGAGCAGAGAGAGAGAGCGCCAGAGCCAGCTCGCGCGGCCAGGCAGAGAGCGCCTCTCCTGCCCTCCTCTTCTCTCTCTTCTCTGCCCTCACCCTTTTCTTCTTTTTCTAACTCTCTCTTCTCCGCTTTTCTCGTTCTCTATTCCCTTGTTTTCCGGCACCGGTTTCCCCTTTTTTTATTATTTGGACAAAAGTATCTTGTTCGGGCGATGGCTGTGGTTATACGACAGTTTGGTGTTGGCGGTCGTTAAAAGAGGTTAGATCGAGGGGAGTTTTGGCTAATATGGGGGACCAGACGCTATTTGTTGGAAAAATCCTGAGGTTTTGTCCTGGGAGCTTTAAAAATTAGGGGCGGTATGTGTGGTGTGTGGTGGGTTGTTCGTGTGCTGTGGGTGCGGGTGGCTTCTGATGTGGGTGGGGGGTGTTGGGTGGTGTGTTGGGGTGGGGGGGTGGGGGTGTGGGTGTGTGGGTGGGAGGGTGTTGTTGGTGCTCGGGTTAAGGGGGTTGGGGCGGGGGGTTTGGTGGGGTAGAGGGGGGTTGGGGCTGGGGGTGGTTGCAGTGTGGGGGGGTGGTGTGGTGGGCAGGGGGGGGTGGTGGGTGGTGGGGTAGTGGTGGGGCTGGGTAGGGGGGGGCCGCGGGGATGTGTGTGGGGGCGGTGCGCCGGGTTTTTTGATATTCAACATTTTTTTTATCAGGGCAGGGGACCCCAGGTATCTGAGGTCTAAGAGCTTGGCACCCGTGGGGGGGTTGTGTGCGGTTTTGGACCTTGGCTTTGAGCTTTTTAGGATAGGGGGGGGGGGTTTTTGGTGTTATGGTTTGGGGGAGCGTGGGGTTATATAAGTTTGACACTGGCCACGGCCAGCGGGATCCGCGGTCAACCGCCCGGCACGCCACGGTTTCCACGTCCCCCAAGGACCCAGACGGGAACCGCAAAATCAAGGGGCCACAACCCGACCTGGCACACGCCCACCTTCCCGCTCCCTCTCCTCCGCACGCCTTTCATCCTGCGCCCCCCACCACACCGTCCGGTCCTCCCCCTTTGGCCGGCCGGAGCGGGCTTCCCCACCGTGGCGGAACTGTGGCTGGGGACTTGCCTCAACCACAGTGTACTCGTTCCACTATTTTGCCCAAACGAAGGGGGCCCCCTAACGAAAACCCTTGCAAAATATCTCCTCTACTCCTGCTTCCACCACCCCCCCCCATACCTTCTCCGGGCTTCCGCACTTCACCCTCGCCCCCACACCCTCCCCCATACGGGATTTTCAGCTCTCACCATTGGGGTATTAACCCTAGGAACCTCGAAGTTGCGGAGGGTGGGCCGGCTAAACACCCGGACCGAACCACCGTCCGCGTAGGTCAGAATATATGCACCTTCCCGTACCTTTGCCCCCCCCTCGGGCCCCGGCTTTCCCCCACACCCAACAACCCATACACCGGTTCGGCCTTGCACGACGCGCAGGTTCCCCGGGGAGCAAGCTCCCCTGTGGGTGTCGCTATGATTCTCCTTTGCGCTTGTGCCACTCTATATACCGCCCCCCCGCTGTCCAACTCTCCTCCCCTTTTCCAAAAAACCCTCTTTTTTCATTTACTTCTCTTTTCTTGGACCTTCCCCCCTCTAAATAAAAAAACCTTGACCCCTGTTTTACTTTCCTCTTTCCTCTGGGTCCCCACCCCCCCACCCCTTCCTGGAAACCCCCTCTTTTCTCTATCCATCTCCTTCCCCCCCCCCCCCCCCCTCCAAATCCTTTCTTCTCTCTTACCCTCCTTCCTCTTCCTTCTTTCGAATCCCCTCTCCTTAACCCCCTCCCCATTTCCCTCTTCCCCCTTTCCCTCTTCCCCCAAACCTTCCCCCAATTCCCCTTTTACCCCTTCCCTTTTCCCCCTTTTTTCCCTCTCCCCCTCTTTTTCCCCTTCCCCTTTTCCCCCTTTTCCTTTCCCTCTTCCCTTACAGCGGGCCAAAGACCAAAAACCCAAACTTTTACTATCCGCTCGGGTTGGAAAAATATATCCCAATTACAAACCTTTTAATAATTCCGGTTGCCTTCCAGGCAAAACAGAAATGGGACCAGAAGGGCATTAGGCTTCCTTCTTGGTAGAAATGAAAAATGTATTGACCTTTATTAGCCCATAACCGGTTTACAATATGGGCGTTAGATTTCTTTAACTTGTGTAATTTGCTTGGTCTCCTTCTTTGGTTTTATGTGAGAGGACGAAAAGGATGAATAACTAGGGAGATAGATGGATGAATAAATTGTTGACTAGGTAAATAACTAGGTAAATGAATATATGGATGAATAATAAATGAATCAATGAGTAAATCAGTTGTATGTAAATAAATATACAAACAAATATATGAATCACTAAATTTTTTAACAAAAATAACACAATGAAAGGGGCCGAACAAAAAATATACCCAAATGTTTTAAAAATCAGTGAATAGTTTAAAATTTAAAGGGGGGGAAAAAACAAAACTAAATATACCAGGAAGGGGAAAACGGGGGAGGGGAAAGGGGAAGAGAGGGGAAAAGGGGACAAAAAATAGAAAAAAAAAAAAAAAAAAAGAAAAAAGAAAACGTGTGTTTAAGGGTGAAAAAAAATTGTCCAACAAAGGAAAAATTTTATGTGTTGGTCATAATTTACGGGGTTTCTCTACCCATAATATTTGTTGATAAAAAATAAAAATCCCAAATTCTTTTGGATATATACTATAATCTATATTTATAATTTTCTTTTCAAATCTATCTCTATATATCTTTGTTTTAATTAATATATAAAACATATATACATATTTTATATACATACACATATATAAACACATAAGTGTGTCTGTATCTATTCATGATTTTTGAAAACCTTTTTCCCATAATTTTTTTAAAAAAAAAAAAAAATTACCCAAAAAAACACTCAGCATTTTAAATACCCCACCCAGCTGCCTTGCAAACAAACCAGGGGACTATTTTTTAAACAATGCTTTTTAGAGTCTCCTTTCTTGCCATTAATTTTCTCATTCCTTTTTTGCCAAACTGAATGCAATCTTTGCCCCTGAAACCTGTGCGTTTTAAGTGAGTTATTTGGGTGTAAAGTACAAAACAGTGTCCAAAACCTCTCTGTCTATATTTGGGTGTTTGTGTGTGCTTGTGTTTGTTTGCGTGTGTGTATGTGTATCTTTTATGCGTGTATTTGTTTGGTTGGTTGGCTGCGTGTGCCTGTTTGTTTGTGGTTTCTTTTTAAAGGTTTTTTTCCCGTTTTTAGTGCGTGTGCGTTTGTTTGTTTACCTGTATATGTGTGTTTCTAGGTGTATTTTCTATGTAAGTTTTGTGTTTGTTTGTTTACCAGTGTGTGCGTTATTTATATCTGTGTGTTGTGTGTGTGTGTGTGTGTGTGTGTGTGTGTGTGTGTGTGTGTGTGTGTGTGTCCAACAGGTAATTATCAATAAAAAATTGCAAAAAAGATTATTTTTTCTCCCCCAAAAAAAAAGTCAAACTCTTCGAAACCCTTGGCCCCCCACTAGAGGCCCTTTTCCTTTAGTTCTTGTCATTCGGTTGCTTCCCAAAAAACCTCTTTTTCTTAAAAAAAATGAAAGGGAAATCACGTCTATTTAAAATTCATTTCGCTTTCTTTTCTTCTTTTTCTTTGGCCCATTTTAAAAAAAAAAACAAAAGGGGTTCGAAATTCGCACATACAGGGGCAACAGGGGCAGGGGGGGCCAACTACCGGAACCCGGGGGCAGGGGGGGCATTTTTCCCCCCCACGGAAAAAAAACCCTAATTACCAAAAAAAAGGGGGGACCCCCCCGGGGGGGTTTCCTAGGCCGTGATTTTAAAAACCAAGGGGGGACCCTCCCCCCCCCCGGGAAAAACCGCCCAAATTTTGAGAGTGGGGTCCCTTTAGGAGTTAGCCCCGGCCCTTTTCCCTAAAATTAAAGCTCCGCTCGCGTCGTCCGTTGGTCTGTGCGTGTTGCGTTTGGGGGAGTTTTATATTTTTTATAATTTTATATTTTTTTAAAATAAAATATATTTATATTAATATAAAATTTTAGGGTGTTTGTGTTTGTGGTTATTATATATTATATATACTATATATATTATTTAAAATTTTAAAATTTATATATGTATATATTTTTTTTGTAAATTATAATTTATATATATATTTTATAATTAAAATTTATAATATTATTATATATTTAAAATATATTTTTTAATTTTGGGCTGATATATTATTTTTAGTGGATTTTCTTTCCCCGCCGAGATTCTGGAATTTTTTGGGTTTGAGTTTTTCCCAAGAAAATTTTTCTCCTTTCTCTTTCCATAAAAAAAACGCCCTTCTGCTTTTGGGGGCCCTTTTTCCTCCCCTTTCCCCCTCCAAATTTTTCGTCCTTTTCCCCTCCTATTCCTCCTTCCTTTTTCAATTCCCTTCCTCCTGGGTTCCTTTACGGGTTCCCCATCTTTTCCCCCCAATCTTCACTTTTCCCCTCCAGTCCTCCTTTTTCCTCCTCCCCTGGGGGGGCTCCCCCCTCCCTTTTCCCCCCGCTCCCCCCCCCTTCCATCCCCCGCCTCCTCCCCCTTTTCCCCCTTCCCCGGCCTCCCCCCCCCCTCCCCCTTTTTCCCCCGCCTCCCCCTCCGCACCCCCCCCCTTTCCCCTTCCCCCCCGGCCCTTCCTTTCCCCTTTCCCTTTCCCCCCCCCTCCTCCCCCTCCCCTTCCCCCCCCTCCTCCCCCCCCCCCTTTCCCCCCGGGCCCTTCCCCCCCCCTTCCCCTTTCCCCTTCCCCCTTTCCCCCCGGCCTTTTCCCCCTTTCCGCCTCCTCCCCCCCCCCCCCTTTTCCCCCCGCCTCCTCCTCCCCCTTTTTTCCCCCTCCCCTTCCCCCCCCCTTTTTTTCCCCCCCCCTTTTCCCCCGCCTCTCCCCCCCCCCTTTTTCCCCCCCCCCCTCCCCCCCCCTTCCCCCCCGCCTCCTTCCCCCTCCCCCTTCCCCCCCTTCCCCGCCTCCCCCCTCCCCCTTTCCTCCCCCCCCCCCCCTTTCCCCCCCCCCCCTCCCCCCCTTTTCCCCCGGCTCCTCCCCCCCTTTTTCCCCCCCCTTTTCCCCCCGCTCCTCCTCCCCCTTCCCCCTCCCCTTCCCCCCGCCTCTCCTGCCTCCTCCTTTCCTTCTCCAGATTCTCCACTTCTTTTTGGGGCCTTTTTTCTCCCCCCCTTTGGGGCTTTTTCCTTCCCTTTTTTGGGGGTTGTTTTTTTCCCTTACGCCTTTAAATTTAAATTTTGGGGGTTTGTTTTTCCCCTTTAATCCATTATCTTTAATTAAAAGGGGGAATTCTAATTCTAAAAATGAAATTTTAAAGGCTTTGAATTCTCCTTTTCTGTTTTTTTTTTTGGGGTTTTTTTTTTTTTTGGGTTTCCTTTTTTGTTATTTTGGGGGGCAGGTAAGAAAACGTACAAAGGGGTGGAATGTAAGGAAATATGTGTTGTGTGTTTTTGTGTAGTGGTTTTTTGTTGGGAAAGTTGTGGGTTTTGTGTGTGTGTTTGTGTGTGTGGTTGTGTGTGTGGTGGTTTTGGCGTGTTGTGTATGTGTTGTTTTGTTGTGGTTGTGTGTGTTTTTTTGTTGGTTGTTTGTGCGCGTGGCGCGCGGGGGTGGTGTGTGTGGGGGACGTTGATTTTTCCATTTCATTTTTCTCCATTTTTTAAATTTTAAGTTCCCCTCAAAAACCCCAAAAAAAAACTTAAAACTAAATAATTTTTATTTAAAAAAATTGTTTCCAAATTTCGGTATTTGTTTTCACTGGGGCTGGTTTAAAACTATTTTTATTTGAAAATAAATTTTTAACTGATTTTTTTTTTTTTTAGAAAAAGTAAATCAACCCCAAGAGGAATGAGAGAGAGAGAAAAAAAAAATTTAAGGGTAGCAGAGAGTCGGGTAGGGGACGGAGGGTGGAGGGACGGGGGTGGAGAGAGTGATGGGGAGAGAGGAAGAGAGAGAGGGAGAGAGAGGTCGAGGAGAAGAGGGGGGGGAGGGAGGAAGAGACGGAGGGGAAGAAGGGGAGAGAGAGGACGAGATGAGAGAGATGAGGAGGGAGAGAGAGAGAGGGGGAGAGAGAGGGAGAGAGAGAGGAGAGAGGGGAGAGGAGAGAGGACAGAGAGAGAGAGGAGGAGGAAGAGAGGGGGAGAGATGAGGATTGAGGAGGGGAAGGGAGAGGGGAGAGAGAGAGAGAAGGAGGTGGGGAGGAGAGAGAGGGGCGGGAGGAGGAGAGGGAAAGAGAGAGGAAGGAGGAGTGAGAGAGGGGAGAGGAGGAGGAGAGAGAGGAGGGTCGAGGAGGGGGAAGGAGGGGGAGGAGGGAGGACGGAGAGAGGAGGAGGGGGGGAGAGAGAGGTGGGAAGGGAAAGGGTGGGAGGGGAGGGGGGACGGGAAGGGGGGGCTGGGAGAGAGAGTGAGTGAGGAGGAGAGAGAGAGAGAGATAGAATGAGAGAGAGAGGGAGTGAAAGGGAAGAGGAGAGTGGGAGGAGGGAGAGATGAGAAGGGGAGAGAGGGAGGAGAGTGTTGGAGGGAAGGGAAAGAGTAGAGGAGAAGAAGAAAGAGAGGAGGAGGAGAGAGGAGGATGAGAGTTGAGAAGAGGAGGAGGAGGAGGGGAGTGGAGAGGAAGAGAGGAGATGAGAGAGTGAGGAGAGAGAGGAGAGAGGGAAAAGATCGAGGGAGAGAGAGAGAAGGAGAGAGAGGGGGAGGAGTGATGATTGAGGGAGAGAGGGGAGAGAGAGGGAAGACGATGAAGAGAGTAGGAAAAGGAGAGATGAGAGATCGGAGGGAATCGAAGAGAGACGAGGAGAGAGGGAGAGAGGAGAGAAGAGAGGGGGGGGGGAGGAGGGAAGGGGGCAGGGGAAGGAGAGAGAGAAAGACAAAGAGGAAGAGAAGCAAGGAGAGAGGAAAGAGGAAAGGGAGGAGCAAGAGAGAAGAGGAGGGAGGGAACAGCTGAGAGCGAATGGTGAGGGAGGAGGCGAGGATTATATAGTTATATATATATATATATAATATATAATATGAGAGATGGAGAGAAGAGACGGAGAGAGGGGAGGCAGATCAGAGGGGAAGGAGAGGAGAGGAGAGCGAAAGTCAGAAGAGAGGAGGAGGAAGAGGGAGAGGTGAAGAGTGTGAGTGAAGGGATGGGGAGGATGTACGGAGATGGCGGGGGGGTTGGGGAGGTGAGGTTGAGAGGAAGAACGACGATGTAGCGAGGAAGGTGTGGAGGAGAGGGGAGAGGGGAAACGATGAGGAGGATGAGGGTAGGTAAGCGATTTCTAAGAGAGCTGAGCTGAGATTGAGGATGAGAGAGTGGAGATGATGAGAGTGGAGAGAAGTGGTGGAGGAGGGTAGTTGTGTGGGAGAGGAGTGAGAGGTGACAGATAAGAGAGAGGGGGGAAAAGGTGTGTGGGGGGGGTGGGGGTGGATCCTTGGTCTGGGTAGCAATTGGGGGAGGCAGTAAGTTCTGGGTCGGGGGTTATGGAGGGCGAAGTTGGGAGGAGTCGGGATGTGGGTGTATATGCACAGGGGAATTGATGGGCGTCGTGGGGCAAGAGGGAGGGTGGGGGGAAGCGGGAGGAAAGGGGGATGGTGGGGGTTGGGGGGGTGGGGTAGTACGGGAGGGGAGAGGGATGGGCAGAGGAAATATGAGGGGGAGATCGGGCGAGTGCGGGGGCAGTGGAAAGGACGGGAGAGGAAAGCACGAAAGAGAGAGAGAGTGGGGGGCGCGCGCGCGAGAGAGGAGTGTGTGAGTGTGTGGTGTTATTGATTAGATTCGAGAAGATAGTTGTATGTGTTTTGTATTGTGAGAGTAAGTGGGGATTTTATTATACATACACACTTCACAGGACCCACCCCTCTCGCACACCACCTACTCACTAATAACCACTCCACACCACAACAACTGCATCCTACAATATCCCTCCACACACATCTATAACGCTGTTTTATAGTTTATTCTTATTAGATTTTAATAGATTATTTTTTTATATATTTATTTAATGTTATAGATATTTAGTTTTATATATATATTTATATTATATGTATTTTTTTACTAATAAATCAATATTTATGGGATATTTTTTTTTTATATTATATATATATTTACACACAAAACTTATAAGTGTTGTGTATGTGTGTGTGAGTTTGTGTGTTTGGTTTTGTGTTCGTAACAGATAAGTATATTAAAAAAGGTAATGGGGAAAAATTAGACTTACAGAATTAGCAAGAAAAAAAAAACAGGGGTAACAAATCATACTACTATACTATCAATAATAACTTAATCGGGTAATGTTGATGTGTAAATAATGTCTCGATGTTGCGTTTTCATCCGCATTGGATGGATATTGGGGGGCTCGGTCAATTAAGGTCCGACTAAAATCCAATTGTTGTGTGGCTTGATGGGGGTAATTTAGGGGGTGGTGGTGGGGGCGGGGGTGGTGGGGGGGGTCGGGGCAGGGCGGTTTTTTTTTTTTGATTTGGGGGGGAGGGAGGGAGAGATGGGGGGAGGGGGAGCGGTGGGGGAGGTGAGGGGGGGAGGGAGGGGGGGCGAGGTGGGGATGGGGGGGGCGGGGGGGGGCCGCGGGGGGCCGGGTGGGGGGGAGTGTGGGAAAAGAGCGGCAAGAGGAGAGAAGAGAGAGAGAGGGAGCGGCGAGAGAGCGAAGAGAGAGCGCAGAGAGAGAGAGAGAAGGGCGAGCGCGAAGCGAGAGAGAGAGAGAGCGAGAGGAGAGAAGCGCGCGCGAGAGGAGGAGGGGGTTAGGGAGGGGAGAGCGGGGAGCGTGCGCAGAGCGGAGGGTGAGAGAAAGGGAGCTAAAGGAGGGGGAGAGAGTGACGAGAGCGAGAGAGAGAGAGGCGAGAGAGGAGAGCGTAGAGGAGAAGCGAGAAGGAGAAAAGAGAGAGAGAGAGAGAGAGAGGGGATAAAGGAGAGAGAGGAGGAGAGAGTGACGCGGAGAGCGGCAGCGCAGCGAGGATCTCTCTCTCTCTCTCTCTCTCTCTCTTCTCTTTCTCTTTCTCTCTTTCTCTCTTTCTCTCTCTCTCTCTCTCTCTATCGCCCCCTCTCTCTCCCTCCCCCCCCCCCCCCCCCCCCCCCCCCTCTCTCTCTCTCTCTCTCTCTCTCTCTCTCTCTCTCTCTCTCTCTCTCTCTCTCTCTCTCTCTCTCTCTCTCTCTCTTTCTCTCTTTCTCTCTTTCTCTTTCTCTCGTTCTCTCTTTCTCTCTCTCTCTCTCCCTTTCCCTCTCATTCCCGTCTATCAATACCCTGCTCTGTAACTACCCATCGAGGAAATTTCTGTATGATAATGATGTTGCAGACTGCACTTGATAGGTCGTTATTTCCAGGTATCAAGGCGTCTTCTGCATCGCTCAATATTACATACGACGTGTTAATTATTAGTCTATAATCTTGGCTTTGTCCTGTTCGTTATTGTCTATTATTATGACGTGTTGCGAACTGCTCTGTATTATATCATTACGATGTTTTCAACATGGGTCTATATGTTAAGTTCTGTCCTACTGTTCTGCAATTCATGTTCTGATCTGCTCATTGTTCTATAT
>NC_061850.1:11219775-11227275 GCF_019202785.1 Penaeus chinensis | reverse complement strand
GTATATATAAATATATATATATATATATATATATATATATATAATATATATATATATATATATATATATATATATATATATATATATATATATATATATTCATTATGTCCATAACAAAAAAACAACATGTCCTATCATAGACAAAATGACAATACATTTTCTAAACGGTTGAAATTCAGGTCAACTGGAAACTAGAAAAAAATAGTAATCATAAATAGATAGATAAATGCAATTATATTCCATGGATGCCTGGTTTGGCAGAATCAACCTGACATTTACAAAAATACGCAAATTGTAACGGTCGCTTAACCAATTTTTACAACAATATTAACTCATAACTCAATAGGTTTTGTAGTATCGTATCCAGCACTCAACCACTATTTGGCAATGCTGTTTTATATTCGCTCTCCCTACCCCATTTTCTCTCTCTCTCTCTCTTTCTTTCTCTCTCTCTCTCTCTCTCTCTCTCTCTCTCTCTCTCTCTCTCTCTCTCTCTCTCTCTCTCTCTCTCTCTCTCTCTCTCTCTCTCTCTCTCTCTCTCTCTCTCTCTCTCTCTCTCTCTCTCTCTCTCTCTCGCTTTCGCATTCAGTTTTTGCCCTCTCTCTCTCTCTAGTTTTTTTCTCTTTTTATACTCTCTCTCTCTCTATCTCTCTCTCTCTCTCTCTCTCTCTCTCTCTCTCTCTCTCTCTCTCTCTCTCTCTCTCTCTCTCTCTCTCTCTCTCTCTCTCTCTCTTTCTATCTCTCTCTCATTCTCGCCATGATATTTTAATGAAATGAACAGTGACAGTGTACAAAAACCTATATTTGACAAAAAAACAAACAAAAAAACAATTCTCTTTTGAAATCAACCAATGGAAATACAGGAAAAGAAAAGAAACCGAAAAAGAAAACAAGAAATAAAATCGGCCCGAAACACAAACGAACAAACAAACAAACAAAAGGCTGTACGAGTGTTTCGGATAATCGCGAGAGATTTGTACCTTGGGGAAAAAAATAAAAAAAATCTCAAATTGCTTCCTTCTCTTCGGGTTCATTCTCTCCTCTTCTTGTCTCTCGGCTCTTTATCCTTCTCCCTTCTTCCTTTCTCTCTCTCTCTCTTTCGCTATCTATCTCTATATCTATCTATATATCTGTCTGTCTATCTATCTGTCTATCTATCTATCTGTCTTTTCAACCTTCAGTCTTTTCCCTTCTCTCTCTCTCACTCTCATTCTCTCTCTCTCTCTCTCTCTCTCTCTCTCTCTCTCTCTCTCTCTCTCTCTCTCTCTCTCTTTCTCTCTCTCTCTCTCTCTTTCTTACTCTATTATTCTCTCTTTTCTCTCTACCTGGCTCTCTTTTTTTCCCTCTTTCGTTCTCTCTTAAAAATCTCTAAACGTATTTTAGAGGAACTCGTTTTTTTGTTTTTCTTTTCTCCTTTTTCATATGTTTCTTTACAACTGCATGAATTATGTTAGTGTCCGGACGTCACGTTCAGGTAAAATGACTCCGGCTTATGCTTAAGAAAAGAAAAGTTAACCTTGTTTCTTTAAGCTTATTTCTTTACGTTTCTCTTTTCTAGTGTTGTTTGTTTGTTTGTATTTCTTTTTTCTTCTTTCTAGTTTTTTTTTTTTTCTGTATTGCCTCTCTCTGTCTCTCAGTTTCTCTCTCTGTCTCTGTTCCTCTGTCTCTCTCTGTCTCTCTGTCTCTGTCTTTCTGTCTGTCTGTCTGTCTCTCTCTCTCTCTCTCTCTCTCTCTCTCTCTCTCTCTCTCTCTCTCTCTCTATCTATCTATCTATCTATCTATCTATCTATCTATCTATTTATCTATCTAATTATCTATCTATCTCTCGCTCTCTCTCTCTCTCCCACTATTTCTTTCTCTGTCTATATATCTATCCATCTATATTTCTATCTATCTGTCTATCTGTCTATCTGTCTATCTGTCTATCTGTCTATCTATCTATCTAACTATCTATCTATCTGTCTACCTATTTATCTATCTATTTCTATCTATCTATCTCTATCTATCTCTATCTACCTATCTATCCATCTATCTCTATGTCTCTCACCGACTCACACACACACACACACAGGTATCCATATCCATGTACATATATCTGCGTGGGTCTGTTTGTTTAGTGTTTTGTGAGTTTTAAGTACGTGCGTATTTGAGTGCCTCTCTGTGCATGTACGCGCATGTGTGTGTGGGGGGGGGGAGGGGGGGGGGCTAAAACGTTTTTATTCCCGCCCGGGGGTTTTTGGGGAAAATATTGGACCCCGCTTCATTATTTATTTATTTCGCCGCTTTATGCCCCGTGGGTGGGGGTCGGTTCTCATTGTGGAGTGTTTTCGGGCCCCGGGTGGTTGGATTTTGTTTCCCCTCTTCGTTTTTGTTGTTTTCCATGTTTTGGATTTTACTTTCTTTAATCATTTCTTGCTCTCTCTTCCATATACATTATCGACTATTCAGTTCTCACTTTTAACATCTTACACTCTTTCACTATCTTTTCCCTCAAACTACTCACTTTTCACTCTTCTTCCTAACTATAACATTCCCCTACTTCACAAACTCCCTATATGGGTGTGTCGGTTTTGGGGGGGGGGGGAGTGTAGTGGGTAGTTGGGTGATTGTGTTGTGTGTGTTTTTGTGTTTTTTGGTGTGTTTTTGAGGGTGAGTGGTGTGGGGGGGGGGGGGGGGGGTGGGGGGGGGGGGGGGGTGGGTGTGTGGGTGGGGGTGGTGGTGTTTTGGGGGGTGTGGGAGTGTTGTGGGGTTATGGGGGGGGGGGGGGGGGGGGGGGGGGGGGGGTTTGGTGGGTGTGGTGTGTGGGGTGTGTGTGGTGTGTGTGTGTGTGTGTGTGTGTGGTGTGTCTGTGTGGGGGGGGGTGTGTGTGTTGGGGGTGGGGGGGGGCGGGGGGGGGGGGGGGGGTGTAAAGGGCTGGTTGGGAAAGCGAGGGGGGGACCCGGTGGGGATACCGAGAGGGCTGGGGGTTTGAATGGGGGTTTGAGGGGGGGGTGGGGGGGGCGGGAGGGAGGGGGAGGAAGAAAATACAAGCACAGGGGAGGGTAGGGGGGAGGGGAGGGGAGAAAGGAGGGGAAGCAGAAACCCCGGGGAGCCAGGAGAGGAAACCGGGCGCACCCGAAATACGAAGGCTTGCCCCTCCGAAGGGGATCCGAAGCAAAAAGTAGAAAACCCCTGAAAACCCCGACGCCCTCATCCCACCTCCCCTCACCCCCCTCCCCACCTCCCAAAAAACTCCCCCTCCCTTCCCCCCCTCCCACCCCCCCCCCCTCCCCCTCCTCCCCTCCTCCTCCTTTTTCCTCCTCTCCCCCCCCTCTCCCCTCCCATTCCCCTTTTCCACCCCCCCTTTTTTCGCCCCCCCTCCCCCCTCCTCCTCCTCCTCTCCTTCCCCCTTTCCCTCCTCCTCCCACCCCCCCTCTCCCCCTCCCCCCCCCCTTTCCACCTCCCCCATTCGCCCCCTCCTCCTCCTCCTCCTCCTCTCCCCCTCTCCTCCTCCCCTCCCCCCTCCTCATCCCCCTCCTCCTCCACCCCCTCTCCCCTCTCTCTTCCTCCACCTCCTCCACCTCCTCCTCTACATTCTTCTCCTACTACTTATTTTTTTTTTCTCCTGGGTTTATCTCCGAGAAACACAAGTTCACTCGTGGTACATGGGAGGCACTTTTAGAGGGTCCGGAAGCTCTTTGTTGCCACCTTTTCTGAAATATTGCGTTGTTGGTGTTGTTGTTGCTTTAAAGTTCATTATTGTTAATATTAGGAGTAGTTGTGCTATTTTTATTGCGTTGTTATGGGGAAGATTGTTATTATTATCATTATTATCGTTATAATTATCATCATTATTATCATTATTATTGCCATTGTTATTATCATTATCATTATCATCATTGATATAGTTACTATTTTTATCATTATTATCATTATTATTTTTATTATTATTGATATTTTATTACTATTATTAGTAGTAGTAGTAGCAGCAGCAGTAGTAGTAGTAGTAGTAGTATCATTTTTGCTGTTGTTGTTGTTATTATTATTGTTATTATTTTTGTTATTATTATTATCATTATTATTATTATTATTATTATTATTATTATTATTATTATTATTATTATTATTATTATTGTTATTATTATTATTATAATTATTATTATTACTGCTATTATCATTATCACCATTATGATTGTTTTCAGTGTTATATTTATCATTGTTATTATTCTTATTCGTCTTCTTATTATTATTGTTGTTGTATTTGTTGTTGTCATTATTGTCACTTTAATATTATTATTATTATCATCATTATCATTATTATTATTTTTATCATTATTATCATCAAAACCATCATCATTGCTGTTATTATTTTTTTATCATTATCATTGTGATCATTACAATTGTTATTATCATTATCAATGCCATTATTACATTATCATTATTATTGTTATTATTAATATTATAATTATTATTATTATTGTTATTATTATTATTATTATTATTATTATTATCATTATTATTATTATTATCATCATCATTATCATCATTATTATTATTATTATTATTAATATTATTATTATTATTAACATTATCAAGTCACCATTACTGATATCCTTATTGTGATAATTATATTAATTGTTGTTGTTGTTACCGTTTACATTACAATCATCATCATAATCATTCTTAGTCGCAGTAGTAGTCGTAGTAGTGGTGCTAATAGTAGTAGTAGTAGTAAGAGGAGGAACAATGATGGAAGTAATATTATTATCTACATTATCCATCTATCATACTATCACCAGCAGAGGCATCTTCATTATCATAATTTCTCCTAACATATCAATCATCAGTGTCATGATGAAAGTATTCCGCCCCGCTGGCCTATTTCGTAATTTATACTTACGTTACTTACGGGGGAAAAAAATGTAATAAAGTTGATTATACTGTTTTTTATATGTAATTGCAATATTGTGTTGAATTTCTCGTCTTGATCTTGTATGCTGTTTTGGTGTTGTTATATTTGTGTTTTGTTACGTTGTTTTTTTTGTTGTTATTATCCTAATATGTTATGTTGTTTTTGTTATTATGATAATATGTTATGTTATTAAACTGACATGTAATATATTATATGATGTTATGTGGGTGTTTATATCATATCTCATCATCACTAACGTGTACAGTCATCCAGGAGGGCACCAACTCAATAAAAAAAATAATAATATAAATGATAAATAAATTGAAAAAAAAAATATGAATGGGTAAAAAGGCTTTGTTATAAGTTCCCTTTACTCCCCCCCCCCCCTCCCCCTCCTTCCCTTCACATCCCCTTTCACCAAGTCACCGGTGTGACTTGGAGAAGAAGAGAAACGTGAACAAATATGGGGTTCTCTTGTCCTTATATTTGATTGATGGTTTGATGAATTAATTTAATTTATTTTATGCTTTTTTTTTTGTCTAATTAATATGGGATTTTACATAACTGTGTAGCTATTTGTCTGTCTATTTGTCTATTTATTTTTATCTGTGTATGTATGTATCTACCTGTTCTATCTATCTATCTATCTATCTCTTTACCTCTCCTCCTCTCTCTCATTCACTCTCACCACTCCCCCCCCCCCCTTTCCCTTCCTACACTTCCACCCTGCCTCCCTCTTTGGCTTTTTCCCCCCCTTCCCCTCCTCCTCACCTCCCCTCCCCCTCCTCTCCCTTCTCCTCCCCCTGCTCCTCCACCTCTTTCTCCTCCACCTCCTTCTCCTCCACCTCCCCCTACTCTACCTCCTTCTCCCCCTCCTCCACCACCTCCTCTTCCGCCTCCTTCTCCTGCTCCCCCTCCTCCTCCTCTCCCTACTCCTCCTCCTCCCTCCCTGCCTCCCTCTCTCATCTCCATCCAACCTTCTATCGCCTTCTCGAAGCCATCCCTCCAGTTCAAGATCTATCGACTAATCCGCTCTTTTTTGTATCTTCTTTTATTCTCCTTCCCTCGACCCTCGCCCCCCCCCCCCCCCCCCCCACACACACACCTTCCCGGCCTTCTACTTATAATAATAGGTGGACAAATCGGAGTTTTTGAGGTTTCCCTTTTTTAAGGCTTATTGATCGATCACCGATAACAATGCCTTTAGCTCTGGCTTATGATATATATATATATATATATATATATATATATATATATATATATATATATATTTATATATATATATATATATATATATATATATATATATATATATATGTATATATATATATGCGTGTGTGTGTGTGTGTGTGTGTGTGTGTGTTTAGAATTATTACAGTTACGTTGATTGACAATGATAATACCATATATTGTCATCGGCATCATTATTCATTTATCCCTTTCTACTTCCCTGTATTGCACTTATTGCATTTATACTTTCTCTATTTTTCATCATTCCTTAACAACAAGAAAGGAAATGTTTGTTACAACTTTTTTTTTCTCTTTCGTCTTTTTTTTTTTCGTTTTTTTTTTTTTTTTTGAACAATTTATATTTTTCTTCTTTTTAATTTCCTTCAAACCATGGCTGTGATGTAGGTTCAGTTTAGTTTTTTCTTTCTTTCTCTCTTTCTTTTCGTGAGACAAAATAGAATTTTCGGATTCATTTTCCTTCAAAGGGTTTCTTTTTATAATCACGTCTTCTCTTGTATCATGTCTTATCCTTCTCCTCTTATTCCTCATTCTCCCTTTCCTCCTGTTACCCATCCTCATTCTCAAACTCATGCTCATAATGTCTCCCCGCCTGCCGCTCCTGTCTCATTACTCAACCTTTTCCTTGACGCTATAAACATCACAACACCCGTTTCTTCCTTCCCATAATGATATTATTTCCACCTTCTTCGTCGCCCTCTCGTAGTCCCTCCTCGGTGTCCTCCTTTTTCTCCTCCTCCTCCTCTCTTTTCTCTTCTTTTTCTTCCTCCTCTCTTTCCTCTTCTTTCTCCTCCTCCTCTCTTTCCTCTTCTTTCTCCTCCTCCTCTCTTTCTTCTTCTTTCTCCTCCTCCTCTCTTTCCTCTTCTTTCTCCTCCTCCTCTCTTTCCTCTTCTTTCTCCTCCTCCTCTCTTTCCTCTTCTTTCTCCTCCTCCTCTCTTTCCTCTTCTTTCTCCTCCTCCTCCTCCCTTTCTTCTTTTTTCTCTTTCTCCTCCTCTTTATTCCCCTTTTCTTTATTTTTCCCTTCTCCTTACTCTATACCCTCTGTTTTTTGTTTTGTTTTTATTATTCTTTCCCTTTTCCTACTCCTCCTCTTTTTCCTTCTCCTCCTGCTCCTCTTCCACCACCTTCTCCCCCTCCTAATAATAATAATAATCCTCATTCCTCCTCTTCTGTCTCCTTTCCCTCCTCTTCCTCCTCCTCCTGACCCTCTTCTTCTTCCATCTCATTCTTCCTCTTCCGTCTCCCCTTCCTCCTCCCCTTGCTCTTCACCCTCTCCATCATATTACTCTTCCGTCTCTTCCCTCGTCTCCTCCTCTCCGAAATCCCCCCCCCCCCCCCCCTCTTCCTCATCCTCACTTTCC
>NC_061850.1:11169775-11172275 GCF_019202785.1 Penaeus chinensis | reverse complement strand
CTCTCTCTCTCTCTCTCTCTCTCTCTCTCTCTCTCTCTCTTTATATGTATATATATATTCATATATATATAAATATATATATATATATATATATATATATATATATATATATATATATATATATATATATATGTGTATGTGTGTGTGTGTGTGTGTGTGTGTGTGTGTGTGTGTGTGTGTGTGTGTGTGTATCTTTGTCTATTCTTTTCTTTATCTTTTGATGTTTATTTCTCATTCATATTTTCTTTAAATTCCATAACTGATCTTTCCAGTTAAAATAATTTTCTCACACTTTGTCTCTCTTCTTCCCTCCTCCTCCCCTTCAGCTCTTTTTCCTTAATTCTTTCTTTTTCCCCCTCTCCTTTTTCCCTTCCTCTCCTTTTTTCCCTTCCTCTCCTGTTTCTCCTTCCCTTCTTTCCCTTTCCCCACTCTCTCTATCTCTCCTCCTTCATCTCTTTCTCCCACTCTTTTCTTTTTCCCGCACCCACCTTCTCTCCCCTCCGTCATCTCGTCCTTGGCCTCCCCCACTCGCTTCTATCCTTCTCCATTTCCCCATACTCTCTCTCTCCTTCTTTATCGCTTCCTTCTCTATTCCCTCCCATCCTTCTCTATTCCCCCTTCACCCTCTCTCTTCTCCTCTCCCTCTCCCTCTCATCCAATTGCGGCGTCAAGGGAAGACACGCGTCAACAGCGCTCCGTTTTCTATTGCTATAATACACACACCCGTGGGTCCCGTGCTACTACATATAGCAGAAAGATGCATACGGTGAGCTAGATGACTTTGGTGCGTCGTAAAATATCGGTGCATCTGCGACTTTAAAATGAAGCGTCGAAAATAGAAAACTTTGTGCTAACTAACATGCAGGGGGGGTTAGTTAGCGCATGCACACTAGCCCTCCTTGTCACGTGACCCAAGCCCCGTGAGTCGTGAGCGACCCCCCTCCTCTCCCCCGCCTTGCCTGGAAACAACGCGAGCGGCAAGCAGGCCATTAGCGCGCGGCTGCCCACCACTCCTCCGGTGCCCGCTGCCGCCCCCGCCCAACCTGATATCATCTCAATACTCGATGAGCAAAGGAAAGCATTTAATGAAGTATTGGACAGGATTGAAGGTGCATATGCTGAGCGGCGCAGACTGTATGAATGTGCGTTAAATGATGTTAAGAAAAGTCTTGAATTTACTCAAGCGAACGTGGATGGCCTAACTGACAGGCTTAATGCACTAACACAAGAGAACAAAACCCTCTCTAATGAAATAACAGCCTTAAAACAAAAGGCTCTGGCAGCAGAAGAAAGCATAGCGTATTTCCAGACTACCTGAGGAGGCGGAGGGGACATGGGAGCGATGCCAGGTGAAGCTGACGGAGTTCCTGCGACAGAAATTGAACATAACTCCACAATTTGATCGAGTTCATCGCGTAGGTAAAGTCTTGAACGACCGGCAGAAGCCCCGGGACGTAGTGGCACGCATCCGCAACTACACGGATCGTGACGTAACCGCTTCAAGCCGAAGGGTACGCAGGCATTCCACAGTGGCCGCCACGCAGGGAAACACGTATATTTTAACTATAGAACGTTAGTCATCAAAGAACCCTCACACGGTGCCAGATGTAATCAGGCTTCAGCCAAGTGCAGCGCCCCAGCAACCTCCCGCGTCGCGAGAGACGTCGCTGCCTCCGTCACCTTTCCGGTTTCCTGGAACACCGCCATGAGTGCCGTGTAACTGTACAACGAATGCTGCAGTAGCAGCGCCTGACGGGACCCGTGGCTAGGAGCAAACAGTCAACGGTAATCTGAAGACATGCAGCAGTGATGTCAGGTGCCCCCTTCTCCGAGGCCGCAGTGGCGCCCTCATAGTACAACCGCAGCACCCGTAGCAAATACCCCAACATTTTTTTCCGAATGCCATAACTGCAACGTCGGTAAAGCACTTTTCACATAGCTTTTATCCATAATGGATCCCGATATGTATATTGAATGTTCTTTCCGTAACTTAGCCGATTCTGACTTTAATGTTTTATGGAATTATGAGAGTAGTCAGCATAATGCATTTACAATTGATTCACTAAATTCTATAAACTTAGAACTTACCTATGTTGATCCTGAAAATCCCCTTTACATTTGTCTGCCAAAATGTGAATATGTTTACCCATATGCCCTTTCTTGACCCTACGTGTCCCCTCCCACAAACAAGTGAATATTATTTTTTGCAACCTAAACAGCATTCCACTTCATTTTTATGAACTTGAATACAATAGCATACGTGCACAGCATTTTGATATATTAGGGTTTTGTGAGACTAAACTCACCTCTGATATAGAAAATCTCATCTGTATTCAAGGCTACAAGCTTCTAACAAGAAACACATCTCGTCATAGTGGTGGACTTGCTATTTATGTTCAAGATATGCTAAAAGTATCTATCAGATGTGAGTTATCTATTACAGAAACATTTTTTGGAATCCTTTTTGTTGAATTTACATATGATTCAAAATCTGTATTAG
>NC_061850.1:11157275-11159775 GCF_019202785.1 Penaeus chinensis | reverse complement strand
GAAAGAAGAGATGTGGGGAAGGAGGATGGGGAAGAAAGGGGAGGTGGGGAGGAGGAGGAATGGAAATGAAGGATGGTGGAGAGGAGGAAGGCGAAGGAAGGGAGATAAGGAGGCGGATGGAAAAAAAAACAACAGAGGAGACAGGGGAAGAGGAGGAGGAGGAGGAGGAGGAAGGGGAACGCAGGGAGACGGGGAAGAGAGAAAGAGAGAGGGTGGTAAGAACAGGAAGGGGGGGATAACTCACCCTTAGCTGAGGGATGTGTGCGAGTGCGTCTTTGAACTGCCATCCCCGTGATTGGTGACACCCTGTTGTTAAGAGAGGAAAGGAAAAGGGAGAGGGGGAAGGAGACGGAGAGGGGGAGGAGGAAGGGAGAAGGAGGAGGGGGGAGAAGGGGAAGGAGAAGGAGAGGGAGGAGAGGAGGGAAAGGAGGAGGAAGGAAGGGAAGGGGAAGGGGAAGGAGGAGGGAGGAAAAGGAGGGGAAGGGAAGGGAGGAGAAAGAAGGGAGGAAAGAGGATGAAGGAAAGGAGAGAAAGGGGAAGGTGGAAGGGAGGAAGGGAGTGAAGCGGGAGACGGGAGGGAGGAGGGAGGAGGGAGGAAGGGAGGGAAGGAGGAGGAGGAAGGGATGGAAGGGGAGGAGGAGGGAAAGGAGGAGAGAAGGGGAGGGAAGGGAGGGACGGGGACGAAGGGAGGGAAGGGGACGGAAGGGAGGGAGGGGAGGAAGGGAAGGGGAGAAGGGAGGGAAGGGATGAAGGGGGGAAGGGGAGGAAGGGAGGGAAGGGGAGGAAGGGAGGGAGCGGGGGAAGGGAGGAAGGGAGGGAAGGGGATGATGGGAGGGAAGCCGCGAGGGAACAAGGGGGAGGAAGGAGGGAAGGGGAGGAAGGAGGGAAGGGGAGAAGTGAAGGGAAGGGGAGGAAGGGAGGGAGGGAGGAAGGGGGGAAGGGGAGGAAGGGAGGGACAGGCGGAGGAGAAGGGCAGGAAGGGGAGGAAGGGATGGAAAAGGGGAAGGGTGAGGGGAGAGGAAAGGAGGGAGGGGAGAAAGGGAAGAAGAAAGAAGAAGTACGTGAAGGAGGAAGAATCGGCGGGAGGAAAAGGGAGAGGAAGTGGAGGAGATAACGGAAGGATTAAAAAGAGGAGAGGAGGAATAGAAAAGTGAGGGAGAAATGAAAGAAGAGCTGAACGAGAAGGAAAGGCAAGGAGTAAGGAATAAAGAAAAAAAATGGAAGAAGATTAAAAAGAGAGAGCAAAGAAAGAAAACAAGGAGGAGGAGGAGAAAGCGGAAAAAATAAGAAGAGTAAAAAGGAGAGGAATGTGAGGAGAAAGAAGAGATAAATGGGAAGAAAGAGGAGAAAAGAAGATGGAGGAAGGAGGAGCACTAAGAAAGAAAAAAGAAGAGGGAGAAGAAAGGAAGAGAGAAAAGAGAAGAAACACTGAAGACTATAGGAGAGAGAAGAACACATATAAAGAAGAAGGCGAGACGGAGAGGGGAAAAGAAAGAAAAAGATGAAGAAGTGATAATAAATAAAAATTAATAAATAAAACCAAAAGATGAAGGAGAGAGAGACAGAGAAGGGTGGTGGTGGGATAGGAAACAGACATACAAACAGACAAGCAGACAGAGAGACATACAGATAGACAGAAGAGAAAAAAAGAGATTCGGAGAATAACTAGCATGCCAAGTTTAACATGCTGTAGGTGCCCACCTCCAAAGTAAATAGATCAGCACAGGCAAAGGCAGATCTTCAATTCGACCTGATATCCAGAAGACCCGAGATAAACATTCCAGCTGGTGTTTGTGTTCGATAACAGGATTAACAATAAAATGAAACAATAAACCGATATAATGAAGATATCTATAACTGGATCAGAACGCGTGATCTCCGTAATTAAGGTTTGTATTGGAAGTTCGGTGGTCATTCCATTTTCTATCTATGGCTCTTTCTCGTTTTCTGTTGTTGTTGTTGATGTGTTCTTTCTCGGTCTGTCTTGTCCTGTTTCTCGCTCTCGCTCTTGCTCTTTTTTTTCTCTTGTTTTATTTCTTTCTCTCTCTCTTTCTCGCTCTCGTTCTTGTTCTTTCTTACTCTCTTTCTCTTCTCTCTCTCTCTCTCTCTCTCTCTCTCTCTCTCTCTCTCTCTCTCTCTCTCTCTCTCTCTCTCTCTCTCTCTCTCTCTCTCTCTCTCTCTCTCTCTCTCTCTCTCTCTCTCTCTCTCTCTCTCTCTCTCTCTCTCTCTCTCTCTCTCTCTCTCTCTCTCTCTCTCTCTCTCTCTCTCTCTCTCACTCTCTCTCTCTCTCTCTCTCTCTCTCTCTCTCTCTCTCTCTCACTCTCTCTCTCTCTCACTCACTCTCTCTCTCTCTCTCTCTCTCTCTCTCTCAATCACTCTTTCTCACTCTCTTAATCTCCCCTTCTTCAATCCCACCTCCACTCTCCTTCCTCCCTTCACATCCCCTCCCTATTCCCCTCCCCTTATTTCCTCCCCCCCCACCCCCCTTCCCCCTCTTCCC
>NC_061850.1:11142275-11147275 GCF_019202785.1 Penaeus chinensis | reverse complement strand
ATAAACTTCTTTTTTTTTTTCTTCAAAATTTCCTGACTTCAGTTCTCTGGAGAAATTATGATAACATAAAACTATTTTATGAGTTTTTCTAAACTTCGAGATTAAGCTGTTTAGTGGAAGAGAGACGTTGTTCTCGAGTTTTTATTGCGGACAATTTTTTTTATGTTTTCTTTTTATTGCAAAGAGGTAAAACAAAAACAAAAAACAAATGAAACTTATATTTTGGCATGTCACATACCTCTTTATGGGAAAAAAGCTTTTGCGATTTCCATAAAGCGCAAACCTAAAATTAATTAAATGCTATTCCTCGTGGCTGTTTGTAATTATAACGTTCTTTCAGCGAATGAATACATACATTCATTCGAAAAGCGAACTGAAAATATGAAGTGTCATTTACAACGACACTGGTAGTTAGTGACATACATTCAATGGTATCTAGAATTGTATACTAATACATCGAAAGGCAAAGTACGAGGAAATGAAGCCGTTTCCACATTTTCTTTAATGAGCAACAGCTATACTCAGATGCTCTCCGTTGCAGGCAGGCCCTTAGTGCATAAAGCCTTGCAATTTAAAGCGCGGTATGCGACTGTTTATAACGAGCGCCAAGTTTAATCCCCTGGCGATGTCGAGAAGGTTGAAAATCCCGCATGTTCAAGTTTGGAAACAATCTCAGTTGCATAGCAGTCGGCCTTTTCACCGTCATGAGGATCTCATTAAGAAAAGGAGAAGTTAATGGGAAGAGAAATTAATAAAATTGTTCTCAATTTGTCCCGCTGAGAAACAAGTGGGAGAAAGAGACGGAGAAAAGGGTCTGGCGGCGTTTTAACATGTCACCTCAGAAGAGAGGCGTTTTAGCATAAGGCAAAAAGGAGTCTTTCTTAATAAGGTTTAGGTTGAATGCATATTCCCCCACGTCTCCGCGGACATTCACTAAAACATCCCCATGGCCACACAAATTTCGAACAACCGTACGCACATATATCCTCATTCAGTTCCGCATTCACCCAGAGGTTTGCATGAAAGTCCTCCCTCCTACTGGCAGAGAATCATATTTTAATTTGCGTTCACACAGACGCACATACAGCCACCCACGTTCACAAACTGTAGACGTTAACAAAGATCTACGTTCAGCTGGCCGAATAAGTTCGGGGCCACTCTAAAAGGATCGAGCTGGCATTTAATTTGGTAACTGTAATGCCTTCAGATATATCACAATAAATCTTGTTAAATAAATTATGTTAAAAAAAGGTCTGAGCAAACTTTGTCACTCGTGTTATAATATTTTAACATTCTATTTTCTAATCTTTAAACCGAATGTTAATGCCGTTACCTATACTCCTTAGGATGAATGTTCTAAAATGATGATATAAATTGATGAATGAAATAGATACAGAAGCGTGTAAATATTTGATATAATTATCTTTTGGCTCTATTTCCTTTCCCCCTTTCCATAAAATTTACATGATTACCATTTAACCTAAATGTTTGTCCTTCCGAAAAGTGAAAACGAAAGTTTCTTATGTGTTCATTTGTTCTTCCTTGTTCAGTCATGAAACAGTTATGTAACATAAATTATTATATTTCATGTAATTCTTATAAAATATCAGCCCTAATTAAGAATAAATTGTTATCGATGGGTTAATATCATAGAAAAGAAAGGGAAATGGTAGACAAAACATGTCAGTGGATTTGGAGAGAGTGAACCTTTTGGCGGGAAAATTCATATCACGTTTCCTCGCGATTTTTTGTCTTGGCGGAAGAATATCAGATGTTTTCTTGATGATGCCCAGTTTCGTCTAAATTACACATAGCTTGATTATATATATTACACAGATGCTTCACGAGTGAACAAGGGAGATCAAGTAAACATATATATATATATATATATATATATATATATATATATATATATATATTTATTTATACATGTTTTCCCTTTTTCTTTTTTCTTATTTTTTCTTTTTTTTTCCGACTTGAGAATTATCACGTCAAAACGGAATCAGTAACCGATATACAAATGGAAAGGCAAATATAGGCAACGGGCCGTTATATCGTATAACTGTTTTATTTTATTTTATTTATTTTCCTTTTCTTTTCATTTTATTATCCTTTTTATTATTGGCTAATAAATTTTGTTGAATCATTTATCTTTTCGCGAGTGTAAGCTGTAAGCAGTACAGCTAAGTGATGGCATTAACATTCGGTTAGGAAACTAAGACAGGGAATGTCTGTTTCTTCATATACTATCTCGTGAATTCTGTTTTAAATATCGAGATACTAATGGCAAAGTCTCCTTAGCGTTTTTTAACTTATTTAACAACAGGGGTTATTTTGTTATACCTGAATGCAATAGTTATACCAGATAAAATTCCAGCTCGACACGTTCAAACGGTTGTGTGTAAATTAACCCTCGTTCACCTGACACCCGCTCGCTCTCCCGCCCACGTTAACCCGCGTTCACACGTCGTTCCCGGAAATGCCCACGCTTTCTTCCAAGTACGCCCATCCATGTACACACGAACGCGCGTACATCTACACGCGTTCACACAGACGCACGTACATCCACTCACACCCACTTGACGTCCGCAGAGACCAAATACATCCACTCAAACACCCGCCCGCGTCAACACTTCCAGCAGCGTTCACACGGGCCGCCACCCACAATCAGCCGAGAGTGAGGCAGGCCATGTCGTGGTGTCAGCGACAGTCCATTAGTTCGGCGGTCGGACAAGACGCCAGCCGCCAGCGCTCGCTTGTACCCGCACCCGCCGTCGATGCTCGCTATTGATTTCTCTCATTTAAGGTTCTCACTTTCCTCTACTTTTCACTCTGTCTGCCTGTATGTATGTGTGTATGTCTCTCTTTCTCTCTCTCTCTCTCTCTCTCTCTCTCTCTCTCTCTATATATATATATATATATATATATATATATATATATATATATATATATATATGTATATATGTATATATATATATATATATTTATTCATCTGTGTGTGTGTGTGTGTATGTGTGTGTGTGTGTGTGTGTGTGTGTGTGTGTGTGTGTGTGTGTGTGTGTGTGTGTGTGTGTGTGTGTGTGTGTGTGTGTGTGTTTGTGTGTGTGTGTGTGTGTTTGTGTGTGTGTGTGTTTGTGTGTGTGTGTGTGTGTGTTCATCTAATTCTCAGTATTATCCCTTCCTCCCTCCTTTTTTTTCTTTATCTCTATCTCTCTGTCTATCTTACTATCTATTTATCTATCCATCCATCTACCTGTCTTCTACTCAACCGATATTTTCTCTCTTCCTCCCACTGAAATATATATATATATATATATATATATATATATATATATATATATATATATATATATGTATACATGAATTCAAGGTGAAATTAAATATTCACTTAAAAACCCTGCAAGGCTAAAGGTAAATAACGTTCTACAGTTTAACATTATAACTGATTATATACAAACTGAGCCTACATACCGTATGTACTTCATATGATATGCTCTACCCTAATATTACGTCTTTGTTAGTTATCTCAATAATAGAAAATAAGTAAACAGATAACTTGATAAGGAATAACTGATGCTGATTTTGGTGCAGTTTGCATCTCAAATATACCGTGCAATTAGTACTTACTTCGCCTCTAATCTCGTTTTATCTCTTCCTTTCTTCTTTCTTTCCCAGCATTTTTTTTCCCTTTTTCCTTCGCATTGTATCACAATCTCCAACCAATACGGACTCAATGGGGAAGCATCATCTCACACAATGCACTACTCATTCATATGATAATAAGATCCACTTTAGAAATATGTAAAATTAGGTACACACAGGCACGCCCTTCCCAACCAACACTTTTCCCCTGTCACCAAAAGTAAAGCCTTCCATACCCAGTAGCAGAGCGCTCATTAATTTTTCCCTAAGCCCCTTCCACGCACCCCTCCCTTCCCCCTCTCTCCTCTCCCCCCCCCCCCCCATATTCCCCACACCCAACCCTATTATTATTTTATGATCATAGGGGTTCGCATCCTCCACATCTAATCACCAGGCTATTATGTTTTGATCGATTAATTAACTCTCTACCTTTTTAAATCCCCCTTGATGTAAACCAGTGAGAGATGGAATGTGTGAAGCGTATGAGGGAAGAAGTAATTAAAAACTATTTTTTTTTTTTTTCTTGTGTTGTTGTTGTTGCTGTGATATGGTCTAACATAATTAGGAAGACCTATAACCTCTGAGCAAACGTTGATCTATATTTTCTTCGCATAAGATACTTATCATTTGCACAATTACGATGTAAAAGTACTTCAGTGTTACTGTTGATAATGGATATTCCATATGTACTGCGTATAATCAAATAAAACAACTAAATATAACATAGGATATAGATTACTCCATTGTATAATCAGATCCGATGTTTCATAAAGTAAAGAAGGTTTGAATTACACCGTCAAATGCATATTGTTGTAAATTCAAAAAATGAAGATGTTGTGATTAATATAATAATTAGCATAATGTTTCTTCGACCGTGTTTCTGTTTCTTTTTCTCTTTTTTTTCAATTATTTTGTCTCTTTTCTTTGTCTATCTTCTTTTTCATCTTTATATTCTTCCTGTTGCTGTTATTCCTCTTCTTCCTGTTACCATGATAATCATAACTGTTCTTTTATTTTTTTACTCCACTTTTTCCCTCTTTTTTTGTTTTTCTTGTCGTAGTTATTGTTTTTTTTTTCTTTCTTTTTCATTACCATCATCTGCTTCCTCTGTTTCTTCCTTTCCTTGTGCTCCTTTTTCTCCTTCTCCTTCTTCTCCTGGATTGGATTATGAATATATCTATGTCCGACAATGTATTTACCACACGATGATTAATCCATTAATACCTTCATAAAATGATGATTTTAACTATTCTTTTACTAACAGTGAAATTGAGTGTTAATTGTGCATTTATCGTTTTTGAATTAACACCGTGTGATAATAATACGTTAATTCTGATATGCCTTTATCATTTGCCTAG
>NC_061850.1:11122275-11127275 GCF_019202785.1 Penaeus chinensis | reverse complement strand
CTCCCTCTTTCTGTATTTTCCCTCTGGCTCTACCAACATTTCTTTTTCTTTTTCTTTTCTCGCTTTCTTATCCTATTTTAACAGCAACTCAGCTTTGAGAAAAAATAAATGTCTAATACTGAAGCGAATGTCCTCCCAGGTAGAAACAATCGGCGATGCATATTGCGTAGCTGGCAACCTCCACCGGCGTAGTTCGTGGCACGCTCACCAGGTGGCTTGGATGGCGCTCAAAATGATGTCCTCGTGCACGTCTCACACGACCCACGACGGTCGTCGAATACAGGTAAGGAGCAGTGTGGGACGACCTGATTGCTGGGGAATGTCGTTGTTTGTTTTTGTTTTTTTTATTATTATTATTTTTCTTTATCGGCATACTGTCAGATATTGAGAGCAGCGGTGTCGTTTTCTTTTGTTTGGGGGGGGGGGGGGAGGGAGGGAAGGAGGTGAGGGTGAAAGAGAGGGGATGATTATGGAAGGGAGGGAGGATTGCAATAAGAAAGAGAGGGAGGGAAACAGAGGAGAGAGAGAGAGAGAGAGAGAGAGAGAGAGAGAGAGAGAGAGAGAGAAAGGCCATCGGGAGCTTTCTCGAATTGATTTTCGAAGAGAAGATAATATGATAGCTTTATACTCTCTCTCTCTCTTTCTCTCTCTCTCTCTTTCACACTCTCTCTCTCTCTCACTCTCTCTTCCTCTCTCTCTCTCTCTCTCTCTCTCTCTCTCTCTCTCTCTCTCTCTCTCTCTCTCTATATATATATATATATATATATATATATATATATATATATATGTATATATATCCTTATTTGAGGCTATGATGGCTAGAAACAAATGTAATACAACCAAAGAGACGAAATTCCTCCTTAACAAATATCAAAAAAGATAGAAACACAACTGCTGACGTCATAGGTCACAGATGATTTAAAGCTGTCAATATATGGTATAGGCTTTTCTGTCTCCTTAAAAGTGGTTATAAGGCCGAACACAAATTTGTTTTAGTTTATGGTGTAGATAACATTATATATTTTTGCTTTTGCTCTTCCTCGTATGTTCATGTTTTTATTGTCTTTTATTTACTGTTGTTTTTCTATCTTTTTTAGATTTTTTTCTTTCTTTTTGCTTCGTTAAACTCGCCTTCCCCTCATTTTCTCCTTTTCTTCGTCCTGTTATTCCACTTGACCTTTTATTTATTATTTATCTTAGATTCTGCTTCATCATCATTATCGTTCTTCATTCCATCATCTTCTTTTAGCTCCTCTTCCACCCCTTCTTCCTCTCCTTCCTCTTCTTCCTTTATCCCCCCGTACGCCTCTTCCTGTCTACTCCTCTTCCAGTTCTCCCCCTGTCCCTCTTTCGACTTTTCTCCCTTGCTCCTCAGTCGCAATAATGATAATGATAATAAGAGTGATGATTAATAGTCACCACAATGATGATGATAATGATGATTACCATTACAATGATAATGATATTGAACTGAGTTTGATAATATATAATTGCGATAGCAAGTCACGTGTTTAAAACAGCAACCTATTATTATGAATACTACCCTGAGTTGGGGAGGACATTTCGCTCTTAACTTTCCATTTAGACTCTCCTGAAATCCTGATCTGTGTGCCAATTAATTGTTTTTTTAAGTATCTAAGATCCTTAATAATCCCATTTGTTGCTTGATTATTGAAATCCTGAATTAATTGATTTGTTATTGAGTCCTGTTCAATTATTTAATCACGAAGAATTTAATTGCTTTTTATCATTAATAATTTTGTTGTTGTTGTTATTTAACTATTTCCAAATATCTCCACCTGGGATCCTTGCTTAACCCTTTTATATCAATACCCTAATGATCCTTCCATGAAATGTGATTCTTTGATAATTGAATTTTCGTGTACATCCTTTTTTTAAGGCTATATTTTTTTCTTGGCTGACTTTTTTTTCATCTTTTCATTTTCTTTATTTGCTGTTTTCATTTACACTTTCTTCTGTTACTTCATTTATATCTTTTCCCCCCTTGTTTTTCCTTTTTCGTTTTTTTTTTTTCTTTGGTTTCCTGCATTTTCAACAATTTTAATGTTTGGGGAATACAGGAGACTTTCAATTGCTTTGTGTGCTTGTTTGTTACGGCCTTATTCTTCCTCTATCATATCTAATCTCTCCTTCGTTCTCACTAGTCGTCTATATATAATCTATCTATCTGTCTCTTTCTCATTAGTCGTCCATCTATAATATATTTGTCAGTCAGTCTGCCTTATATACCTGCTCTATTTACTTTCCAGATTGCTAATTTTGTTACAGGAATTCTTTCTTATTTTTTTCATTTTCGCTTTCGCCTACTTCAAAAAAAGTTGTCCTTAATCTTACTTTTTAGTTCCTCCTCCTTCGTCATATTTCAAACCTTATTTCGAACCTCTCTCTTATTTTTCCCGCTTTTATTCTTGACCTCAATTTCTGCCTCACTGTTTTTCAGATTTTTTTTTTTTTTTCGTAATTAATCGTTCCACGCGCGGCCATGTATAGTCATCAACTTATTATGTAAATCTTGCTCATAAGTATTCTGAAAAATACCCCAGACTTTCCAGCAGTATTCTACTTACGTCTTATGCAGTTATTACCAAAATTCGCCGATGTAAAGGGGGCGTGTCTCTGTCTTTTATATGTTTTTTTTTTCACTTATTTATTTATTTATATTTATATTATTATTATTTCTTTTCTTTTTTTAGGCTTAATGTTTATTGCTTTCACACTTTTCCTCTTTCTTTTCTGTTTCTTATTACCATCATCATCATTATTATTATACTGTTATCCTTATTGTTATTGTTAGGATTAGTATTTTCGGTATTATTAGTGTTATAATTAATGTTATTATTATTATTAGTGTTATTATTATTACTATTTCTATTGTTATTATTATTATCATTATTATCATTATTATCATTATTATCATTATTATTATTATTATTATTATTATTACTATTATTATTATCATTACCATTATTGTTACAATTATTGCTATTGTTATAATTTTTGTTGTCGTAGTTCTTGTTATTGTTACTATCGTTATAATTAGTTTTATCGTTAGCCTTATTATGATCATCATTATTATCATAATTTTTATTAAAATTCTTATTACTATTATCATTATCATTATTATGATTATCATTGTCATTTTTTTTATGTTTTATTATTACTATTATTATTATCGTCATTATTATTGTCATAATTATTAGTATCAGTATTAATAATTACCGCCGGTGAAAATTAATAAAAAATGGGGAAAATGCTGTGCTTGTTTTTTTATATTTTTCTGAAATGACTCTCCTAGTGCTTAGCCACAAAGGAGTCAATTAGTAGATCTTGAGACCCTACCTGATTTCACCTATCCTCGAATTGGCGGGAAAAAACGTATTTTTTTCCTAGTGCTATAAATATCGAGGGTGTTATTTTTATTATAAACATTATAATTACTATAATGTTATAAACATTAGTAACAGTAAAATAAGATAACGTAAAATATTTTCGTAAATCAATAAAAAGGGTGAACGGGCGAGACAGGCATTATTCATAACTGGCTCACTGGAAGTGTAGCCATCTATATGTTAAAACAATTAAACAAGTAAACTCACAGTGGACATGGCATGTACGTACATGCCATGCCGTCGGCAATGGGTTAACATTAGTATTAGTAATAGTAGTAGCATAGTAGCATTAGTAATAATATTACTAGTATTGATATTAATATTAGCAGTAGAATTCTCAATATCAATATTGCCCTTATTAGCATTATTATTACTATTATTGTATTTACTATTATTGTCACCATTGTCATTGTTTTTATTATCATTGTTGCTATTATTTTTTTATCGTTTTTATCATTATGTTATTATTATTGTTTCTGTTGTTATTATCATTATCATTATTATCCTTACTTTTGTTATTATTGTTATCATTTTTGTTTTTGTTATACTAAATGTTATTATTACTATTGTTAGCATTATTGCAGTTATATTCATTATTCATGTTATAACTGTTGTAGAGTATCATTATCATCATCATCATCTTAATCTTCCTCAACACCATTAACAACCTTATCATGATTTTGTATCCTTTTCTCATGAATTTTGTTCATGAGAACACGGAATTACAATTCATGAAATGTATACATGCATTTTCCACCCATGACTTGCCTCGCTACACTCGAAAAATTAACGATGCATATATGCCAAGGTTAATGAAATGTGGAGGTGTAGTCCGTAGAGTTTTGTGCTGTAAAAATTAACCCGTGCATCGTCAATTAGTGAACCCCATGAGAAGGGTTGTGTGTATATATACAGACAGATGATTTGCCTATGAATGTGAGATTAAACAGAAATGTAATTTTTTTATTGTTGAGGATGTTCTTAACAATACTGTTTTACTTATTTTTATTATTATTACTATTATTATCATTATCATCATCATCATCCCCATCATCATCATCATCATCATCTTAACATCTTTATTTCATTATCACTATCATTATCATTATTATTGTTACCAGTATCAATATTATTGCTATTACTATTAGTAGTTTTAATTTTATTTTTTTTATTTTTTAATTATTGGTGACGTTGTTATTTTTATTGTTTATTATTATTGTTATTACTACTATTATGATTATCATCATCAGCAACGTTATTAGTATCAGTACTAGTATTAGTCTTATCATTATTATTATAGTGAATCACATTTTGCCCATCGCTCTCACTGCTCTTCTTCTAAAACAGAAAAGAAAAAGAGAAAGAGAAAGAGAAAGAGAGAGAGAGAGAGAGAGAGAGAGAGAGAGAGAGAGAGAGAGAGAGAGAGAGAGAGAGAGAGAGAGAGAGAGAGAGAGAGAGGGAGAGAGAGAGAGAGAGAGAGAGAGAGAGAGAGAGAGAGAGACAGAGAGAGAGAGAGAGAGAGAGAGAGAGAGAGAGAGAGAGAGAGAGAGAGAGAGAGAAATATAATATCCAGAAATCCATATTTTTGTC
>NC_061850.1:11112275-11114775 GCF_019202785.1 Penaeus chinensis | reverse complement strand
TTTTTCTCTTTTTTATTATTATTTTTCCTGTCTTATAATTTCTTCTATTCTTTATTTTAGTGTTTGTTTCGGTCTGTTGTCTTTATTTCCTCTAATTTCCTTCTTTTATGTATTTCTTATTATTATTTTTTCTGTTCATCTGCCTTACTGCCATTTCCTCTTTTTCGGTTAGTTTTTTTTTTTCCCTTTTTTTTTATCAAGTCAGTAATATTTTTGCATGTTGCTATTCTTTTTCAAAACTTATTAATGTTTTCTTAATCCGTTCGCAAATATCTATATATTTTTTCCTTCGTTCTGCAATCACCTTGGTTATATTCTATTCATTTTCAATCTACACGCCTTCATTCTCTATCTAAAATAAATATATATATCTAAAAACATCCTTTGCTGACTGGCAACTAAGTTAATTTTTGTTATTTCATTTTACTGGTCTCCTTTCCTCTGTAAATTGATAATTAGCAAGTAACACTACTACTGCCTAACACCGCGCTTTTCTGTTAATAAGATCACAGTTTTAGGCTATTTTAGTATAAATGAATTAAATGCTTAAAAATTTAGCAAAGTACTGTATAGTCTACATCACATTTTTATACATTTTTTTGCAACATAGGGTGATATAATGTAGTGTCTATTAGAGAGAGAGCCGTTATCGACAAAAGTGAATATATACACATAAACAATTCAACTTTTTTTTTTCTTTTTTTTTTTAAGTAGCCTTACTTTTTATATCGCTTTAAAGGTTTGTGAAAGCTAAACACCTTGACAATAGGAAATAATAACAAAGTATATATATATATAAATAAAATAAAATCGTTAATAGTTAGTGAAGAATTCTATCGACGAGATTTTTAGGGCATGAAACTTATTCATGAGAAAGCCTACAGGCAGCTTCTTGATTGTAAACATTGACGTAATAAAGACAACCGTCATTTGTTTTCCATTAAAAAATCCTCTTTCCCTTCCTCTTGGCATCCTTTTCTTTTGTCTTTTATTTACACCTCTCGTTTATTCTTCCCCCCGTTTTTTTTTTTATTCATGTCCCCCTTTTAATCTCCCTCTCTTGTTTCTTTGATCTCGCATTTTTTTCTTCTTCTCGCGTATTCCTTTGTTTTATCCTCTGTTCCCTGTTCTCTGTCCCTTTTCACACGTCCTGATTTTATCCCCTCTCTTCCTTCCTCTTATTTTGATCTTCTGTCTTTTCTCTTATTTTGATCTTCTTTACTTTCTTTCTTCCTCCATCTCTTCCCATTCGTTGATCCTTATCCCAACTCACCCATTCGTGATAAAGTATAATAAAAAGATGTATAGTACACTCTCCTATCATACTACCACAAGATAATCTCCTTGGTATGTATTTGATGTATGTTCTAACCAAACCTATTTGTGTTCTTTAAAAAGTATATATATAATAATAAGAATTCTAAAAAAAATATATATGTACAAATTAGTCTCCAATGACGTCACTGTTTCATGTATAAAAATGTAAATAATGTGAATGGATATAAACTCACTTGAACTTCTTGGTTTCACTTTCCTGGTTTGTGCGCTGGTGCCTTCTAACACCCCGGATGTCGGTATGAAAAAGGATTTATATAGAGAGAAAAATGTTGAAAGTAGAATAGAGATAAAAAAGAAAAAGGGGGAGAAATAGAGAGAGGAGCAGAGAGAATGGGAAGAGGAATGAGATGAAGAGATAAACAAGAAAAAAAAAAAGGAAAGAGGAGGGTTAGGCATGGTTGTGGTCATAATGAGAGAAAGGGAGAGAGAAAGAGAGAGGTTAGAATCAGGGAACAGACAGGGAAGGGGAGAGAAGAAGAGAAAGAAAGGCAAAGACAGACCAACTCGAATCTAAAAAAATTAAAACCGATATGCATAGCTCTATAAATCACGACATGACGTAAAGATTCATATTTTTTCCCCAAAGGCATCTCGAAGGAAAGTAATATGACAGCGTACATCAAAGTCTTCCTAAGTCCCCCCACCAATAAACCTTTCATCGTATTCAGAGCTGACAAAGTCCATCAATCTCCGGCCAGGGAGCGCAGCCCATCTTTCCACTTAATGGGCGCCCGTTAATGGCTCCTGGCAACCCTGAGGAAGAGGGTCATCGCCGCCGCCCATCGGATGACCGCGAATCAATCTTGGGGTTCCTCGTGTTAACAAGGCTTCGAAATGCTGGACGGAAGGGTCGATTATCTCTCTCTCTCTCTCTCTCTCTCTCTCTCTCTCTCTCTCTCTCTCTCTCTCTCTCTCTCTCTCTCTCTCTCTCTCTCTCTCTCTCTCTCTCTCTCTCTCTCTCTCTCTCTCTGCCAACCTGTCTATTTTCCTTTTCTCTCTCCGTCTGCCTAGTTCTATCGGCCTCACCAGTTCTCTCTCATTCTCTCTCTCTATCTCTCTATCTATCTATCTCTTTTTTTCTTTCTCTGTTCATTATCTATCTGTCTATAGCTATATTTTCTTCCTTTCATTCTCACTTTTTCCCCTCTGTTTGCCTATTTCT
>NC_061850.1:11087275-11089775 GCF_019202785.1 Penaeus chinensis | reverse complement strand
ACGGGAAATGATCATGTATCATGGCTTAATGATATATTAATTCTGAATCTTTTCTGATGAATTACGTACTATATGTGACGCGAGGAATTGCCGAGGTTTGTTGGCAGAATGAGAAATGAATGATGCGCGTGTATGTCTTTGTGTGTGGGTGGGTGTGTTTAAAGTATGCTCGTGTATGTGTGTGTGTGTGTGTGTGTGTGTGTGTGTGTGTGTGTGTGTGTGTGTGTGTGTGTGTGTGTGTGTGTGTGTGTGTATACACACACACACACACACACACACACACATATATATATATATATATATATATATATATATATATATATATATATATATTTATATATATATATATATATATATATATATACATTACATATAAACATCACCTTATACATCATGCATAACACAAGATTTGAAAACACACTCTCTCAACAATGCCCCCCGTAATAAGCACTAAATCATAAAATAAATGATCTTGCTAACAAATACACTATAGTCTGGGTCAGTGACTCTGTGGCTAAATGAATTAAAGAGCCGAAAATATTGGAGCCTTTGTCCAAGAGAGATTCCATTTGTTACAAAGGCTAAATTCCACGGATTTTTCTCAGGATAGATTCCAAGTTGCGCTTCTCTTTTCCTCTCAAAACTTTAATGGTGATTTTTCTTTCTAAGAAAGTTTGCCACGAAAGAAAAATAAGTAAACTGTCAATTGCAAGTGACAAAATGGTTTGTTTTCATTCATTGTTTGCTTTTGTTTGTTTGTTTTTTCCTTCTTTTACGAGTGAAAGTTCTGAGACTAATTAAATTAACGAGTTGCGTACAGTGGTATCTTGCTTCTTGTTCTTGCTCCTTACTTTTCTCTCTCTTCCTCTCTATCTATCTATACATCTATCTATATACCTCTCTATCTATCTATCTCATATCTCTCTGTCTATCTATCTACTATTTCTCTGTCTATCTAGCTAGCTATCTATCTATATCTATCTCTAGCTCTATCTCATCTCTCTCCCTCTCCTCTCTCTCTCTCTCTCTCTCTCTCTCTCTCTCTCTCTCTCTCTCTCTCTCTCTCTCTCTCTCTCTCTCTCTCTCTCTCTCTCTCTCTCTCTCTCTCTCTCTCTCTATGTGTGTGTGTGTGTGTGTATGTGTGTGTGTGTGTGTGTGTGTGTGTGTGTGTGTGTGTATCTGCCTCTGTCTCTATCTCTCTTTCTCTCTCTCTTTCTCTCTCTCTCTTGAAAATGGTTACAATTAAGAACTTGGCATAGAATAAGATTTTGTTGATTTGATGAAATTTATATCTTTAGTAATAACCGATAAATGAGTAACAATTATCGTAAATACAAAACATCATGTGTGTGTGTGTGTGTGTGTGTATGTGTCTGTGTGTGTGTGTGTGTGTGTACGTGTGTGTGTGTGTGGGTGTGTGTGTGTGTCTTCAACATATATCTTATTTAGAAGGTTTATAACCCATTAAAATTTACAGTCAATCATCGATATGATTCTCTGATAAAGACATATTTTATTTATTCAACCCACAGCGGGATTCAAAGGGTTTATTTCACTTCGAGGCAGGAAATGGGTCGTTTTGATTGTTCCATTCTTCTGAATAACTTCAAATAAAACATTTGTAAATAATTTAATCATGCATGACTTTGAAAAATTATGAAATTGATTTAAAAAAATAAGAAGCACAATAATCACAATAAGTATCTTCCCATAGTGATTACCTTTGTTAATTAGAGGAGATTAGGAAGGGTTGTGCATTTTTTCTTTCTGAGAGCGTTTACCTCTTTTTTTGTGGGGGAGTATAAAAAGTTTACACCAAAAAAAAGTTTTCTTCAAGTTATATCAGCACTGTAACCAATGGACTGCCGTTTAGGCCGCTAACACTAAATGCCAAAGGGAGTAGAGAGCTTAATTGATTCGAGCCTTCGCCAGGGAGAGATTTCACTCGTCACCAAAGCCGAAATTCCTTGGAGGTTTCTTCGACCGAATTCCAAGTTGGGTTACCTCGTCTTCAAAAGTTCGAAGGCGATTTTTCTTGTGATAGACTCTGCGGGCGAAAAGAAATGAGAAGATGAATAGAAAAGAAAATGATATGATGCGTTCAAAATAAATGTTTATATATTTATATATATGTGTGTGTGTGTATATATGTATATGTGTATATAAATATATATATATGTGTGTGTGTGTGTGTGTGTGTGTCTGTGTGTGTGTGTGTGTCTGTGTGTGTGTGTGTGTGTGTGTGTGTGTCTGTGTGTGTGTGTGTGTGTGTGTGTGTGTATGTGTTGTGTGTGTGTGTCTGTGTGTGTGTGTTGTGTGTGTGTGTGTTGTGTGTGTGTGTGTGTGTGTGTCTGTGTGTGTGTGTGTGTGTATGTGTGTCTGTGTGTGTGTGTGTCTGTGTGTTGTGTGTGTGTGTGTGTGTGTCTGTGTTGTGTGTGTGTGTCTGTGTTGTGTGTGTGTGTGTGTGTGTGTGTGTGTGTGTGTGCGTGTGTGTGTGTGT
>NC_061850.1:11027275-11042275 GCF_019202785.1 Penaeus chinensis | reverse complement strand
AATATGGTTTTATATTAAGTATCCTACTTACATATTTTATCCGATTATTATCACGTTTATTCCACATTTATATCACATTTTCATTTCGCTTCTCTTTTAACTTTTACTTCTGACTGTTGAAATCCCCTTTCGAATTTTTATCTTTTTTTTAAATTTAAATTTTTTTTCCTACAGTTCTCACTTATTTATTTCTACTTTTCCCTAATAAAAAATCTACCATCCCTTTATTTTCACTCTTTTTGTCATTACCTCTGGGGCAAAAAATTTCATTACCTTTTTTAAATTTCCTTTTTTGCGTGCGTGCGGGGGGCTTCCGTGTTTCGAAAAGAAAAATTTTTTAAAATAAACCCCTAAACCTTTCTGGGCAATTTTTGGTTTCCAAAAAAAAAAAGTTTTGGGTTAATTTTTTTTTTTTTTTTCTTTTTTTTTTTTTTTTTTCTTTTTTTTTTTTCTTTTTTTATTCCTTTTTTGCTTTTTTTTTTTTCCAAATTTTTAAAACCTATTCCCAAATTATTCCCAATTTTCCATAAATGTTTGTGAAATTTAAATTTTGGGGGGGTGGGTGGGTTTTTGTGTTGTGGTTGTTGGGGGTTAAATTTTTTTGGTGTGTTAAATTAAAAAAAAAAAATTTTTTTATTTTAAAATTTTAATATAAAATTTTTTTTAATTTTAAAAATTCATCCGAAAAATTTAAAAAAAAAGCATTTTTTTTTTTAAAAAAAAAAAAAAATTTAAAAATAAAAACCCCCCCCACCCTTTTTGCCCCCGTTTTTATTTTTTTTTTTTTTTGTTTTAGTTTTTTTTTTTTCCCCAACCCCCCCCTCACCCCCCCCCCCCGCCCCAATTTCCCCCCCCCCGGGGGGGGGGGGGGGGGGAACCCCCCCCCCCCGACCCCCCTTTTTTTTTTTTCCCCCCCCCCCGTTCCCCCCCTTTTTTTTTCCCCCCTTGAAAACCCCCCCCCCCCCCTTTTTTTTTTCCCCCCCCCTTTCCCCCCCCCCCCCCCTCCCCTTTTCCTTCCCCCCCCCCTTTCCCCCCTTTTTTTTTTCCCCCCCTTTTCCCTTTTTTTTCCCCCCCCTTTTTCCCTTTTTTTCCCCCCCCTCCCTTTTTTCCCCCTTCTCTTCCTTTCCCCTTTTCCCCCCCTCCCTTTTTCCCTTTTTCCCCCCCCCCTTCTTTTTTCCCTTTTTTCTCCCTTTTCCCTTTTCCTTTCCTTTCCTTTTTCCCCTTTTCCCCCCCCTTTCCCCTTTCTCCCTTTCCTTCCCCTTTTCCCTTTTTCCCTTTTTTCCTCCCCCCCCCTTTTCCCTTCCTCTTTCCCCCTTTCCCTTCCCTTTTTCCTTTCCCTTTTTCCCCCCTTTCCCCTTCTTCCCCCTTCCCTCCTTTCCCCCCCCCTTCCTCCCTTCCTTCCCCTTTTCTTTCCCCTTTTTTCCCCCTTCCCTTCCTTCCCCTTTTTTTCCTCCCCTTTCCCTACCTTCCCTTTTTTCCCCTTTTTTTTTTCCTTTCCCTTTCCCCCCCCCTTTTTCCCTTTTCCTTTTTCCCCTTTCCCTTACCTCTCCTTCCATTCCCTTCTCTTCTCTCCCTTTCCCTTACCTCTCCTTCCATTCCCTTCTCTTCTCTCCCTTTCCCTTACCTCTCCTTCCATTCCCTTCTCTTCTCTCCCTTTCCCTCTCCTCTCCTTCCATTCCCTTCTCTTCTTTCCCTTTTCCCTCTCCTCTCCTTCCATTTCCTTCTCTTCTCTCCCTTTCCCTCTCCTCTCCTTCCATTCCCTTCTCTTCTCTCCCTTTCCCTCTCCTCTCCTTCCATTTCCTTCTCTTCTCTCCCTTTCCCTCTCCTCTCCTTCCATTTCCTTCTCTTCTCTCCCTTTCCCTCACCTCTCCTTCCATTTCCTTCTCTTCTCTCCCTTTCCCTCTCCTCTCCTTCCATTTCCTTTTCTTCTCTCCCTTTCCCTCTCCTCTCCTTCCATTTCCTTCTCTTCTCTCCCTTTCCCTCTCCTCTCCTTCCATTTCCTTCTCTTCTCTCCCTTTCCCTCTCCTCTCCTTCCATTTCCTTCTCTTCTCTCCCTTTCCCTCTCCTCTCCTTCCATTTCTTTCTCTTCTTTCCCTTCCTCTCACCTCTCCTTCCATTCCCTTCTCTTCTTTCCCTTTTTCCTTACCTCTCCTTCCATTCCCTTCCCTTTTTTTCCTTTGCCTTACCTCTCCTTCCATTCCCTTCTCTTCTTTCCCTTTTTCCTCACCTCTCCTTCCATTCCCTTCACTTTTTTTCCTTTGCCTTACCTCTCTTTCCATTCCCTTCTCTTCTCTCCCTTTCCCTCACCTCTCCTTTCATTCCCTTCTTTTCTTTCCCTCTCCCCCACCTCTCCTTCCATTCCCTTTACTTCTTTTCCTTTTTCCTTACCTCTCCTTCCATTCCCTTCACTGTTTTTCCTTTGCCTTACCTCTCCTTCCATTCCGTTCTCAAATCTCCCTTTTCCCTCACCTCTCCTTCCATTCCCTTCTCTCCTCTCCCTTTCCCTCACCTCTCCTTCCATTCCGTTCTCTTCTTTCCCTTTTCCCTTGCCTCTCCTTCCATTCCCTTCTCTTCTTTCCCTTTTTCCTTACCTCTCCTTCCATTCCCTTCACTTTTTTTCCTTTGCCTTACCTCTCCTTCCATTCCGTTCTCAAATCTCCCCTTTCCCTCACCTCTCCTTCCATTTCCTTCTCTTCTCTCCCTTTCCCTCACCTCTCCTTCCATTCCCTTCTCTTCTCTATCTTTCCCTCACCTCTCCTTCCATTCCTTTCTCCAATCTCCCCTTTCCTTTCCATCCCCTCTTATCACCGCTTATTGGCCTTCCTTCCCCTCCGTCGAGACACTTGGCACCGGCCGATCCTTCCGCATTATCGACAACCGATGCCACCCCCTTTTACGAAACTGAAACGAGGGCGAGAACGAGACGAGTCAGAAGGCCGCCCATCCCGCCCATGCCGTTCATCGTAAGTAATCTTGTGGGCGTCCACTGGCTTCCCCTTGATTGTTCAGCTCTTGAGAAATGGGCGGCGGGGGATCGTAAAGGGACGCCTATGCTCCCTTCATCGTCTACGGGATTCGTCTTCTGTCCCTCCGCCACGCCCCCTTCCTCTGGCCTCTCCGCCCACGCTCCCTACTCCCTACCCCAACCTTTTTTTTTTTTCTCTCTCTCTCTCTCTCTCTTTCTTTCTCTCTTTTTTTTTTTTTTTTTTTTTTTTTTTTTGTCCTTCCTAGTTCCCTTTTATCATTCAGATTTTCCTATTCATATATCCCTTACATTTCCTCCCATGTAAGTTTGGACGCAAAGGATATTTGGGTAAATAACCTTCTTTCGTTCCTTCCCTTTTTCATTTCCCCTTTCCTTTCGTCGACTTTCTTCACTTACCCTATTCTCCCCTCTCTAATGTTCCTTCTTTCCTCAATCCCACGTTTCTTCTCCTCTTCCCTTATTCCACCGTTATCCATTTTTTCCGTCACCTCTTTCTCCCCCCTTCTGATGCCCCCCCCCCCCCCGTATCTTCACCTCTCCCTTTTCCCCCTTTACCCCATCATTCCCTTATATCATTCTTTCTTCTCCACCGTTTCCCCTTTTCCCCACTACCCATTTTCCTTTTCCATTTCCCAACCTTTCTCATTCACATCTATCTCCACCTCTCTTCGCCTTTCGCTTCTGTCTACATTTCTCCTCTTAACCCTCTCTCCTTCACTTCTTTGCACCCTAAACTTTCTTACCTGTTTCCATTTCTCCCTTTTTTTTTCTCCCAGCCTCTCCGCGGTCTCTCTTCTCCCTTCTCCCTTTTCCCCTCTCAGCCCCCTCTCCCTCCTCCTTACCACCCCCTCCCCCTCTATCCTCCCCTAACCCCCTTCCCCTCGCTAGGCCTCACTGAGAGAGCCGAGACAACATCGATCTTAGAAGAAGAAGAGGAAGAGAGGAAGAGGAAGAGAGGAAGAAGAGAAGGAGGGGAGAGAGTGGAGTGGAGTGTGTGTCTGCAATCACCCTCATATTGTGCTTCGAGTCTAACGTCAGGACGGGATCCTGGCGCGGCTGAGAAATCGGCTGCGTAGGTCTATATCCTCGCTGAGGCATTCCCGGGGTCTGGCTCTCCTGGGGTCTGGCTCTCCTAGGGTCTGGCTCTCCTTGGGTCTGGCTCTCCCGGGGTCTGGCTCTCCCGGGGTCTGGCTCTCCTAGGGTCTGGCTCTCCTGGGGTCTGGCTCTCCTTGGGTCTGGCTCTCCCGGGGTCTGGCTCTCCCGGGGTCTGGCTCTCCTGGGGTCTGGCTCTCCCGGGGTCTGGCTCTCCTGGGGTCTGGCTCTCCCGGGGTCTGGCTCTCCTTGGGTCTGGCTCTCCCGGGGTCTGGCTCTCCCGGGGTCTGGCTCTCCTGGGGTCTGGCTCTCCCGGGGTCTGGATCTCCCGGGGTCTGGCTCTCCTGGGGTCTGGCTCTCCTGGGGTCTGGATCTCATTGGGTCTGGCTCTCCTGGGGTCTGGCTCTCACTGGGGTCTGGCTCTCCTGGGGTCTGGCTCTCCCGGGGTCTGGCTCTCCTGGGGTCTGGCTCTCCCGGGGTCTGGCTCTCCTGGGGTCTGGCTCTCCCGGGGTCTGGCTCTCCCGGGGTCTGGCTCTCCCGGGGTCTGGCTCTCCTGGGGTCTGGCTCCTCCGGGGTCTGGCTCTCCTGGGGTCTGGCTCTCACTGGGTCTGGCTCTCCCGGGGTCTGGCTCTCCTTGGGTCTGGCTCTCCCGGGGTCTGGCTCTCCCGGGGTCTGGCTCTCCTGGGGTCTGGCTCTCCCGGGGTCTGGATCTCTCGGGGTCTGGCTCTCCTGGGGTCTGGCTCTCCTGGGGTCTAGATCTCATTGGGTCTGGCTCTCCTGGGGTCTGGCTCTCACTGGGGTCTGGCTCTCCTGGGGTCTGGATCTCATTTGGTCTGGCTCTCCTGGGGTCTGGCTCTCCCGGGGTCTGGCTCTCCCGGGGTCTGGCTCTCCTGGGGTCTGGCTCTCCCGGGGTCTGGCTCTCCCGGGGTCTGGCTCTCCCGGGGTCTGGCTCTCCTGGGGTCTGGCTCCTCCGGGGTCTGGCTCTCCTGGGGTCTGGCTCTCACTGGGTCTGGCTCTCCCGGGGTCTGGCTCTCCTGGGGTCTGGCTCTCACGGGGTCTGGCTCGCCTGGGGTCTGTCTCTCCTGGGGTCTGGCTCTCCCGGGGTCTGGCTCTCACGGGGTCTGGCTCTCCCGGGGTCTGGCTCTCCTGGGGTCTGGCTCTCCCGGGGTCTGGCTCTCCCGGGGTCTGGCTCTCCTGGGGTCTGGCTCTCCCGGGGTCTGGCTCTCACGGGGTCTGGCTCTCCCGGGGTCTGGCTCTCCTGGGGTCTGGCTCTCCTGGGGTCTGGCTCTCACGGGGTCTGGCTCTCCCGGGGTCTGGCTCTCCCGGGGTCTGGCTCTCACGGGGTCTGGCTCTCCCGGGGTCTGGCTCTCCTGGGGTCTGGCTCTCCCGGGGTCTGGCTCTCCTGGGGTCTGGATCTCATTGGGTCTGGCTCTCCCGGGATCTGGCTCTCCCGGGGTCTGGCTCTCCTGGGGTCTGGCTCTCCCGGGGTCTGGCTCTCCTGGGGTCTGGCTCTCTTGGGGTCTGGCTTTCCTGGGGTCTGGCTCTCCTGGGGTCTGGATCTCATTGGGTCTGGCTCTCCTGGGGTCTGGCTCTCACGGTGTCTGGCTCTCCCGGGGTCTGGCTCTCCTGGGGTCTGGATCTCATTGGGTCTGGCTCTCCTTGGGTCTGGCTCTCCCGGGGTCTGGCTCTCCTGGGGTCTGGCTCTCCTGGGGTCTGGCTCTCCCGGGGTCTGGATCTCATTGGGTCTGGCTCTCCTGGGGTCTGGATCTCCCGGGGTCTGGCTCTCCTGGGGTCTGGCTCTCCCGGGGTCTGGCTCTCCTGGGGTCTGGCTCTCCTGGGGTCTGGCTCTCCCGGGGTCTGGCTCTCCTGGGGTCTGGCTCTCCCGGGGTCTGGCTCTCCTGGGGTCTGGCTCTCACTGGGTCTGGCTCTCCCGGGGTCTGGCTCTCACGGGGTCTGGCTCTCTTGGGGTCTGGCTCTCACTGGGTCTGGCTCTCCTGGGGTCTGGCTCTCCTGGGGTCTGGCTCTCACTGGGTCTGGCTCTCCTGGGGTCTGGCTCTCCTGGGGTCTGGCTCTCACGGGGTCTGGCTCTCCTGGGGTCTGGCTCTCCCGGGGTCTGGCTCTCCTGGGGTCTGGCTCTCACGGGGTCTGGCTCTCCTGGGGTCTGGATCTCCTTTGGTCTATCTCTCCTGGGGTCTGGCTCTCACAGGGTCTGGTTCTCCTGGGGTCTGGCTCTCACGGGGTCTGGCTCTCCTGGGGTCTGGCTCTCCTGGGGTCTGGCTCTCCCGGGGTCTGGCTCTCACGGGGTCTGGCTCTCCTGGGGTCTGGCTCTCCTGGGGTCTGGCTCTCCTTGGGTCTGGCTTTCACTGGGTCTGGCTCTCCCGGGGTCTGGCTCTCCTGGGGTCTAGCTCTCCTGGGGTCTGGCTCTCCTGGAGTCTGGCTCTCCTGGGGCCTGGCTCTCCTGGGGTCTGGCTCTCACTGGGTCTGGCTCTCCTGGGGTCTGGCTCTACTGGGGTCTGGCTCTCCTGGGGTCTGGCTCTCCTGGGGTCTGGCTCTCACTGGGTCTGGCTCTCCTGGGGTCTGGCTCTCCTGGGGTCTGGCTCTCACTGGTTCTGGCTCTCCTGGGGTCTGGCTCGCACGGGGTCTGGCTCTCCTGGGGTCTGGCTCTCCTGGGGTCTGGCTCTCCTGGGGTCTGGCTCTCCCGGGGTCTGGCTCTCCTGGGGTCTGGCTCTCCTGGGGTCTGGCTCTCCTGGGGTCTGGCTCTCCTGGGGTCTGGCTCTCCTTGGGTCTGGCTCTCCTTGGGTCTGGCTCTCCTTGGGTCTGGCTCTCCTGGGGTCTGGCTCGCACGGGGTCTGGCTCGCACGGGGTCTGGCTCTCTTGGGGTCTGGCTCTCCCGGGGTCTGGCTCTCCTGGGGTCTGGCTCTCCTTGGGTCTGGCTCTCCTGGGGTCTGGCTCTCACGGGGTCTGGCTCTTCCGGGGTCTGGCGCTCCTGGGGTCTGGCTCTCCTGGGGTCTGGCTCTCACTGGGTCTGGCTCTCCCGGGGTCTGGCTCTCCTGGGGTCTGGCTCTCCTGGGGTCTGGCTCTCCTGGGGTCTGGCTCTCCCGGGGTCTGGCTCTTCTGGGGTCTGGCTCTCCCGGGGTCTGGCTTTTTTTGGGTCTGGCTCTCCCAGGGGTCTTGCGGGGTCTGGCAGGGTCAGTGATTGCAGGGTCTGGCTCTCCCGGGGTCTGGCTCTCCCGGGGTCTGGCTTTCCTTAGGTCTGGCTTTTCTTTGGTCTGGCTCTCACAGGGTCTGGCTCTCCCGGGGTCTGGCTCTCCCGGGGTCTGGCTCTCCCGGGGTCTGGCTTTCCTTAGGTCTGGCTCTCCTTGGGTCTGGCTCTCCCGGGGTCTGGCTCTCCCGGGGTCTGGCTCTCCTTGGGTCTGGCTTTTCTTTGGTCTGGCTCTCACAGGGTCTGGTCTCCTTGGGTCTGGCTTTTCCGGGGTCTGGCTCTCCCGAGGTCTGGTTTTCCTTAGGTCTGGCTCTCCCGGGTTCTGGTTATTCTTTGTCAAGCATTTAGATTTAGATTTAGTATCTGCTTATAGCACTGATAATGGAGCTTGATTCTTCGAACCGTCCGGAACAATGAAGTCTTACTCAGCATTATTTTTTTGTATTTTTCCTGATCAGGATAAGATTCCCGAGGGATACCTTTATTACCCAATACATATGAAGGAAATATGGCAAGAATTCCCTGCACACGTACAGAAGGATTGAAAAGAACTCCTTTCGCTCTAAGAAATTGGAAAAAAAATTATATATTTGTGTGTGAGAAAGAGAGAGAGAGAGAGAGAGAGAGAGAGAGAGAGAGAGAGAGAGAGAGAGAGAGAGAGAGAGAGAGAGAGAGAGAGAGATAGTAGTGTAAACTAAGAAAAAAGAGGTGAAAGAGGGGAGAATTAGCCTGAATCTCGCAAGAAAAGATATTTTTTTGCGGCGCAGATCCACGGCTGAAAGTTGTACCTCGGCCAGAGTAAAAGGGTGCAGATTGTTCGAAACCTTTCTAATTAGTTCGTAGATGTTTGTTTGTTTGAGGGGCTCATGATTTACTCCTACAGAACTTTAGCGGGTTGATGAAAAAGAGTTTACAGATGAAGAATAGCTTCCTAAGTTTGAGGCTAAAGTCCTATACTTATCAACTCATCGTTCATTTTCTAAAGACTGGAATATTTAGTAAGGTGAACCAGGATACAAAAATAATGTCTTCCAGTGAAAAAATCACTAGTAAGAGAAGATAGATAATAACGGACTTAAAGACAAGCGAAAAATAATGAGGGAGACAGAGAGAGAGAGAGAGAGACATACGGTGAGAGAAAAAGAGAAAAAAAAGAAAAAAAGAGAGAGAGATTTTATTTGGAGAACTATTTTCTGATAAAAAAGAATAACAGAAAAGAAGTTGATGTCCAATTTTCTTGAACGGAAATGCGACCCCGTAAAACGAAAATGGAACAGCAGGATTCGCAGTAGGAAACAGAACGTAATACACGAAATTCCCAACCGTGGAAAGATAGATATACATATCCTGCATAGCTATTACGAAGGCGAAGCAGAGGGCAACCGTTAAACCTAAATTTATGACGTAATATATCCTTTAGCATGATTCTTCTTGAAGTACTTTTTATCCTATAATAAGATCAAAGGCTTTCGCTGTCCTGAGAAGCGTATCTCACCGCGACACACCTTCTCGTCCATAAATATACCTTTATCTACGCATAAATTTTATCCGCTGCGCAACATTTCACTGTTCCTCCTTCCCTCGTGATAAGCAAGCCTCGGTCTCTGCAATTGCATGCATGAAGGAAACTGCGGCGACAGATAACAGATGGAGGGATTCAAAGATAAGAGACAAAGCAATAAGAATGGAAGGGATACGAGGAAGAGCGAGGGAATGAGGGAGGAAGGGAGGAACAGAGGGAGGGGAGAGAGCCAGGGAGGAAGAAAGAGAAAGGATAAAGCAGGGACGGAGGGAACAAGGGAAAGGAGTTTTTATTTTATTTCCTCTCATAAGATATTTTATTAGTGCCATTTATAACTGTATGTATGTCTGTGTATGTGTATGTACGTATGTGATTGCGTGTGTATGTATCTGTATGTCTGTTTTTGTTTGTGAATAAGAATACGTTTCTATACCTAAAGAAGAATGTAATCAATACTCGAAAAAATACATAAAAATGTCAAGTAAAGGAAGCAACTAACCGTGGAATTGAACACATTATCTTCAGAAAGAGAAATACAGCACAATAGCAGATGGAGCATGGAATAATGAAATACAGTAATAAACCGGAATTGTGTTAGGAGCACAAACACGCAAAGGCAAAACAGATCAGCTTTAGAAGTTTAGTCACGTTCATCGTTCAACAGGGATCCGTGTTCTGGTATGCCTCCCTTTCTTTCTACCTAACTGCATACATACCAACCTATATGTCTGTCTGTCTATCTATATCTGTATCTAGATCTTTAGCTTACAACTATATCTTTATATGTTTTGTTTTTTTTCTCCATATTTATCTCTATCTCTATCTATATCTATATCCATTACAATATCTATATGAAACTATTACTGGACCTGTATCCTAAGCATATCATCTATTAATCTATCAATATCCACCTATAGCTCTTTCTAGTTATATGTTTATCTACTCATCTACACACACAGACACACACGTGTGTGTATTTATATATATATATATATATATATATATATATATATATATATATATATATATATATCTTTAGTTCTCACGCTCTCTCCCTCACTCTCTAGTCTATGGCGATTTGGATTATAATCACACATGTAAAATAAATTGTAAGCAATACATAGCAAGACCGGATGGTACGTTTCACACATCTGTCCCCAGCAGCTGCCTTTCCTCCCAGAGCGGACGTACGTGCACTGCGCTGCTTTCTCTACGACGGAAGTAAACCTCCACCCTCGAAGGGAGCCGCCGCATTTAAGCACACGTTTGTAAGACGGTGGTTGGGCTAGGGAGAGGGCGAGAGTGGGGGGGGGGGGGGCAGACAGGCCAAGCCACATAGTGTTCAGCTCGACTGCCTTGTCCTCGAACCCGGGGACACGGGGGTCTCTTGGGGGTCTTACATCTACCTTCAACACTAAACCAGCAAGCTAAGACCCCCTCTATTCACCTGCACTAAGACCACTCTCTCTCGTTGACATCTGGAGACAGCGGTGCTCCCGACCTCTCTGGTTGACACATACAATACATAAAAATACAGAATTTCCAACTGGTATGGAGAAAGAGAAAGAGAGAGGGAGGAAAAAATAGATAATACCATTCGAAGTGATAAAACATTAAGTAATTCCTGTTTCAAAACCACTACTGATTTATTAACGTAAATGAGACTAAAGGATTACTTAAACTGAATACCCAACTAAGGATCTCGGGGCATTTGGACCCTAAACTCAATTAAATCTTTCTTTACATTCTTTGCATTTTAAATGGAAGTTCCAAACACTTTGAAGATGTACACCCTGGCTGCTGTTGCTTTATTTTTCTCTTTCTGTTTTACTTTTTTGTCTTTGTTACTCTCTTTGATTTTTTTAAATTATTTATCTTCGTCTTTTTTTCTTGTCTTTTTATGGTTGATTATATATAAAGTAGGAGATATAAGAACGAGAAAGAGAGAGAGAGAGAGAGAGAGAGAGAGAGAGAGAGAGAGAGAGAGAGAGAGAGAGAGAGAGTGGAAACTAGGGGAAGTAACAGAGTGAGAGTACGGGGTGGGTGGGCTAGGGAGAGGTTGAGAGTGTGTGTGGTGGGGGAGCACAGATAGGCAGACAAAGAAACAAACAGTAATTTTAGAAAACCTACAAAGGTCAGCAACCTCATAGAAATCTCCTGTATATTCTTAATAAAATGAAATGATGAAGCGGATTACAATTCTCCAAGGAACTGATACAGATATTGCTCATCAACTAATGGAGCAAAGAACTCTCATTATAAAGGTCTTATAAATGATAAAACCCATTGGTATAATATGAATGTTTGTTTGCTTCTTCGTGTTACCATTACTTTGACTACTATCACTTATACCGATTACCGTTACGAATAGCTTTCGTATAATAATAAATGATTTGATAATTATTATTGAAATTTACGTCATAAACACTGGCCCTGGTAGTGATAGTAGTAGTAATACTAGTAGTAGTAGTAATAGTAGTAGTAGAAGTAGTATTATTAGTAGTAGTAGTAGTAGTAGTAGTAGTAGTATCAGTAGTAGTAGTAGTAGTAGTTGTTGTTGTTGTAGTAGTAACAAATGTTAGCACTGAGAATATTCCTGTATTAGCATGAGTATTAGCAATAACGTTAGTACCAGTGGTAACATTTATGAAGGCATAAGTATTGGTAAGTTTAGTCCCAATGTATTTTTACTACACGTACTTATAGGTCAAGAAATAGCATTAGCTTTATCGAGGTTTCTGAAAGTCCTTAAAAGCTAACAGAAAACCTGACACAAAGTTAAGATGAAACTGTCATAACAAAGATGTGTCATTTAGCGTACAATGCTTCAATATTTCACTGTAACTTTGATGGATCTTCTCTTGTGACAAAAGATGAATAATCATAACTTTATTTTTCTATAAAGAAATATTCATAAAGATAAAAAGAATGACATAACTGTAAAACTTATTTGTTTGAAGGAAAATATACTTTTCTTTTTTCTATTTCCTAGATAAAACACTTTTTTTGTTTAAATAAAACGCTTGTGTTTATAAAAAAAACCTCAAAGCTCCAGATATGCAAAGCGACGGGATGGAAAGAAATCTAAAATAATAAAGCAAAAGGAGAAAGAAATTTAGAGAGAAAAGGGAAAAAGGAAGGGACATACGACCGTATTATGAAAAACTCAAACTATCCCAGGGAAGCGTGTACACTCAGCTGGTGTGTCTGCGCCGGGAATCACTGTCGCTGTGTCTGCCGCTGCATTTTGCCGTCAGCCAAGTGTTTTTTTAATCAGTTGTTAGAATGTATACATATATAGACAGATATATAGATATACAAAAAGATAGATAGATAGATATACATATAGATTCTCTTTCTCTCTATAAAAGTAAGGATCACACCGTTATAAACTGTAAACCTTTAAACAAAAGTAAAAATATCTTAATGACCTACTAATACATAAAACGTTAAAACACGTAACTTTCATCTTTACTTCATCTTATATGATAAACGAAGCCTGAAATATCCACATATCCCGGGTGCCTCCGATTCCCTGCGTGTGGCTACGGCTTCGTTCTCCAGGACGTGCTTAACAGGGTGGAAAAAAGGTACATTATCATCATTATCATTATCATTATCATTATCATTATCATTATCATTATCATTATCATTATCATTATCATAATCATAATCATAATCATAATCATAATCATAATCATAATCATAATCATAATCATAATCATAATCATAATCATAATCATAATCATAATCATAATCATAATCATTATCATTATCATTATCATTATCATTATCATTATCATTATCTTTATCATTACCATTATCATTGCTATTACCATCATCATCATTATTTTAATTATAATCATAATCATCATCATTGTTATCAGTTTCGTCACCATCACCAATATTCTTATCAACATTATTTTGTAAATAAACCCCGACAAACGACCGGAGCCCCCGACCGAGCATTGCCGGATCCTGGCAACGTCCTCTCATGCTCCGCAAACTCCAACTTTTTCGTAGTTGGTGATTTAGTTCCCCAGAGTGCAACAAATTCATCAGGATTTTTATCTCTTAGATCAGTGGTTCTCCATATTTTTTTTAGGCTCTGGAAGTCTTCCGTGTGGTTACCTCGCTTCTGTGCTTATAATGTCCAGTGGTCGTGTTTCATTAATATGGATTATTCTTTTTTTCTCTCTAATTATTTTCACCTTTCAGACTCAGTAATATTTCACTTTATCCATTTCAACGATAAAGCAAAATTTTCGGTTACCGTGTACAGCCTTGAGACACGGAATTCTCGAAACCTCCTCCAGGGTTTCACCAAACTAAGGAGACACGGTTTCTTAATTTCTCAGAATAACCTAAAATCATCTTCAGCGAATCGTACTCGAATAACACCGTAGAACGTACACACAGTTTGTAAATATGTGTGTTCATGTGTGTCTATGAACGTGTGTGATGTTAACCGGAGTAGGTTAGCAGCACCCGGCTTTATATTAATACATTTCCAATAATATTACAGGGATCCTCAATCCCGCCCGAACTTGCAACAATCTTTAATAATACAGGAAGGGTTGGGGTTGGTAAAGCGAAACCCGATTTTGCTTTTGGTAATACGGCCGCTGAAGTTATCAAGCGGAATTAGTGTTATCCGTGTAAAAAGAGTTAGAGGGCTAGAAGTTTCACGGCATTCCAGTCATGATTATTTTTCGTTATTTGTGGCCTTTTTTATCTACGGTTATAACATAATCTTGACTTTTTAATATGTTGCTGGGAATTTTAGATAAGAGAGGTCTGCATACCAAGGAAATTCATAATCTTAGTGAGAGCTGTGTTTACTTTTGATAGTTACTAGACTTACTTCTATTTATGTTAAAAGATTACACAGAGAAAGAGAACATAAAGGGAAGGTAAAGACACGTACTTACTGAGAGCATATAAATCACTGTATAAATAAATACATTTTTAGAGAGAGAAAGAGAGACAGACAGAGAAAGAGAGAAAGGAGAGAAGATAAAAGAAACCAAGTAACTCATTTACAGTTATTCGCCTAACGTTTTATTATTGTAATAATATCCTCGGAAAGAAATTCAACTATACATACAACCATACATATATATCTCTATCTATCTGTGTGTGTGTGTGTGTGTGTGTGTGTGTATTTATATGTGTGTGTGTCTGTATGTATTTCTTTATATGTGTGTGTGTGTTAGTATGTATTTCTGTATGTGTGTGTGTGTGTTTGTATGTATTTCTGTGTGTGTATGTTTGTGTGTGTGTGCATACGTGTGTACCTTCTAGAACCACACCACCGGTTAGACGTGAATCCCCCTTTAGCGTGTGATGTTTATCCAGCCTCCCTCCAGCGCCGTGATATTCCCGTCTCTGGCCAGCATCACAGTGGATGAAGGAAGGAGGAGACATCTGATAACAAATGGAGAAATTCGCGGGGAGAAGGAGAAGGCTGAGAAGGGAAAAGGGGCAAAGCATAACAGGAGACAAACAGACAGGAAGAGGAGGAGGACTTACCAACGTGGAAAGATAGAAGGACAAAGGGAATGGGAGACGGAGAAGGATTTGAAATAAAATACAGAAACATTATACATATATGTGTGTGTGTGTGTGAGAGAGAGAGAGAGAGAGAGAGAGAGAAAGACGGGGGGGGGAGAGATAAAAAAAATGAGAGAGAGAGAGAGCGAGAGAAAGAGAGAAAGGGAGAGAGAGAGAGAGAGAAAGAGCTCGCGAGAGAAAAAGAGAAAGATAGAAAGAGACAATGAAAGGTTGAGAAAATGTAAATTGACACACTGACACAGATACATAGGCAGACAGAGAGAGACAGAAAGAGAGAGAGAGAGAGATGGAGACAGACAGACAGACAGGGACAGAAAGACCAACAAACAGAGAGAAAGAAACAAAGAGAGACCGAGACGGAGAGTTGGAGAAAGAGTAAAACGGACAGACAAACAGACGGCCAAACACCCAAACAGACAGACAGACAGACAGACAGAGAAGTCGTGTTGCGTGCTTCGAATAATATCGCGCATCTTTCTTACCCGCTTCACACTCTCTCTTTATTATCCCCTGGAAGAAAACTCTGAAGAAAATGATGACCGTCAGGATGGTAATTAGTTTTCTCTCATTTCTTATCTCGTTTTGCTCTAAATGAACCGCAAGTCTGATAATAGTAATAATGAT
>NC_061850.1:11017275-11019775 GCF_019202785.1 Penaeus chinensis | reverse complement strand
ATAATAAAAACAATAACAACATTAATACTAATAATTATATTTAATAATAATAATAATAATAATAATAATAATAATAACGATAATGACAATAGTAATATAATGATAATAATAATAACAGTAATAATTTTAAACAAATCAACAACAACAGTAATAATAATAATAATAATAATAATAATAATAGTAATAACAATAATAATAGTATCAATAATAATAACAAAAATAAAAATAACATTAATAATAATAAAGATAATGATAATGATAATAATAATAATGGTCCTAATATGATAATGATGAAATTATAATAATAAACATAATAATGATAATGATAATAATAATTAGGATAATAATGATAATGATAATAATAATTAGGATAATAATGATACTAACAGTGATACTATCAACAATATCTATGTTAATAATAATATTGATGATGATCATAATAAGAATAATGATAATAACAATACTACAACTAATAATAATAATAATTAAAGTAATAGTAATAATGATATAAATAATGATGAAGAAAACAGCAATAATATTAGTGATGAATGTGATGATGAATATAATAATAGTAATGGTAATGATAATAATAATGATAATGATAATAATAACAATAATGATAATGATAATAATAATAATAATAATGATAATAATGATACTAATAATATTAATGATAATAATAATAATGATAATAATAATAATGATAATTATGATAATAATAATAATAACAATTATAATAATAATAATAATAATAATAATGATAATGATAATAACAATAATAATAATAAAATGATGATGATAATGATGATGATTATAATAGTAACAATAATAATAACAGTAATTATAATGACGATCATATTAATATTGTTAAAAAGTAATAATAATGATAATCATGATAATAATTATTGCAATAATGATGATAATGTTAATGATACTAATAACAATGAAGATGAAGGTGATGATAATAGTACTGATCGTAATATCAGTAATGATAATAATAATTATCATTATTATTATCATTATTATTATTATCAATATTGATATCAATATTATTATTTTTTTATTATCATTACTATTATTATTATTATGAACATTATTATTATTTCTATCATTATTATTATTGTTGTTATTATTATTATCATTATTCTCATTATTATTATTATCATTATTATTATGATGATTATCATTACTATTATCAATATTATTATTATTACCACCATTGATTTATACTCATAATTATGATGACCATAAAAGTAATAATAGAAATGATAATACTAATAATAATAACAATAATAATAATGATAATGATGATAATAATAATAATAACAATAATAATAATAATGATAATAGTAATCATAAAACTAACAATAATCGTAGTAATGATAATAACAATAATGATAATAATGATAATAGCTACAATAACAGTAATAATAACGATTATATTAATAATGACTACAATAGCAATAACAATATAAATAATTCCAATGACAATTGTGATAATGATAATAATAATAAGATCAAAGAGTTGATGCAACTTTCAAAGTGCTTAAACCATACAAGTATTCCTTAGTAATTACTTCTCTTTTTCAAAACGAGCGTATTTTTCAATCACCATGCAAATTATCTCAGAATATTTACAGGACGGCATAAATATCTAGTTATTCTCATATCAGCTTTACTTTCTCTTGTCTGACTTCTTCTTCGTTATCGTTAACCGTCTGTTCTCTTCATACACTTCATCAAATGAAATCGCTAATTACCACCTATATCTCCTGCTTTATGGTATAATGATGATTAAATATCTTATACTCTTATGTTACGACTTCGGAGAGAGCAAGAGAGAGAGAGAGATAAAGAGAGAGAGATAGAGAGAGAGAGAGAGAGAGAGAGAGAGAGAGAGAGAGAGAGAGAGAGAGTAATTACTTTTAGAGAATGACAGGATTTGCACAATAACTGATTAATTATTCATACAATCATACTAAGAGGTGCAATATTTCAGTGATAGCTACCAGCCAGGTTGCTTCCTCTGAAGATAGAGAAAGGATGAAAGGAATAAAGAATACACTAACGTGATAATAGGCTGCACTTTTGCTCAATTTATAGACACAGAGACACAAGATTTTTAGATATAGTGAATCATTTTCATTTATTATTATGATTATCACAATTATTATCATTACTATTATGATTATTATTGTTAATATCACTGTCAGTATTACTATTATCATTATTGCGATTATCATAGATATTTGTATTATCATTATTACTATCATTATACTTATTATCATTATCATTTTAATTAATATTATTGTTGTTATTTTCATTATTTCAGTTATCAATATTAATGCAATTATTATCATCATTACTTTCATTATTATCATCCTTTTCACTTTTTTAATTTATATAGTTATTATCATTACTATTACAATCATTATCATTGTTATTGTTACTGTTATTATAATTATTATCATTATCATTATCATTATTATCATTATTATCA
>NC_061850.1:11009775-11012275 GCF_019202785.1 Penaeus chinensis | reverse complement strand
TAATAATGTTATTATCATTATCATTGTGATCATTATAATCACCATTATTATTATTATTATTTTACCATATGTGTGTATGAGAGTGAGAGAGTATGTGTGTGTGTGTGTGTGTGTGTGTGTGTGTGTGTGTGTGTGTGTGTGTGTGTGTGTGTGTGTGTGTGTGTGTGTGTGTGTGTGTGTGTGTGTGTGTGTGTGTGTGTGTGTGTGTGTGCGTGTGTGTGTGCGTTTCGGTATGTGTTAAGGGAATCAAATAAAAATAAAAATCTACTGAGATGAAGTTCAATTTTGTGAAAGGAAGTTCTCGTCAAATTTTAGCTAACTTATATTTTACTTTTTTGTGGGGTTTTGTGTATATACGAGTATGTATTTATTTATTTTCATTTTCATTTGTTCTCCAATTTCTTTAATTTTATTCTAATTTTCTTTTCTTGTTGAATTATATGTTTTCTCTCTTTATTCCTATACGCTTTATTTCAATATTCAACTCAATATTTCCTTATTTTCAGGAAATAAGGAATTTTATTTTCTGGAAGAATTGTTTTTATAACGTTGAAAAAATTAGTTTGGCATAAAGAGAAATAACTTTAATCTGCCTTTGTTTCTCCTCTGAAAAAAATACTCGCATTGCCTTTTCCTAAGAGAGTGAGAGAGAGAGAGAGGGAGGGAGGGAGAGAGAGAGAGAGAGAGAGAGAGAGGGGGAGGGAGCGAGAGAGAGAGAGAGAGAGAGAGAGAGAGAGAGAGAGAGAGAGAGAGAGAGAGAGAGAGAGAGAGACAGAGAGAGAGAGCGAGAGAGACAGAGAGAGAGAGAGAGAGAGAGAGAGAGAGAGAGAGAGAGAGAGAGAGAGAGAGAGAGAGGGAGGGAGGGAGAGAGAGAGAGAGAGAGAGAGAGAGAGAGAGAGAGAGAGAGAGAGAGAGAGAGAGAGAGAGAGAGAGAGAGAGAGAGAGAGAGAGAGAGAGAGAGAGAAGCAGACAAACAGACAGATAGATAGACAGATAGACAGAGACAGACAAAGACAGAGAAAGAGTGATGTAAAACACGTCCGAAAGCGTCCGCTAAGAAAAGTATTTCGGAGGCTGGAATCGATGAGCAAATAAGAATATGGACAAGGATGGAAAACAAGTTGAAAGGAAGGGGAAAATGACTAGAGGGAGAGAGCAAGAGAGAGAGAGAGAGAGAGAGAGAGAGAGAGAGAGAGAGAGAGAGAGAGAGAGAGAGAGAGAGAGAGAGAGAGAGAGAGAATTAGGAATAGAGAAAAAAAAAATAGAGAGAAAGAAAGATAGGAAGTGAGGAGAGAGAGAAAGAGAATTTGGTATATAGAAAAAGGGAGAGATCGAAAGAAATATAGGGGGAAGGAGAGAGAGAGTGAGGGAGGGAGATGAAAGAGAACCAGAATGAGAGCTAGAGAAGAAACAGAGAGGGAAAGGAGGGGAGAGATGTAAATATAGAAGAATAACGAACTAGAGAAAGGGAAGATAAAGAGAAACAATTTGCAAAAGGGACACAAACGAATGAAAGGGAATGAAAGACACAGAACAAAAAATAATATTAACTGAGTCTGTTTATATCCGTTAAAAAAAAAAAAAAAAAAGGGAAAACAAATAGCTATAGATTCATGATTAAGAAACAGCTCGAGATTTAATACCAAAACACAAACATTGGATATTAGGATCAACACCTGGGGCCGCCCTAGCTCATTGCTTATTCATGAGAGGGACACTAGGGGGAGAGGGTTGTGAAAGATAGATAGATAGATAGAGAGAGAGAGTGAGAGAGAGAGGGAGAGAGAGAGAGAGAGAGAGAGAGAGAGAGAGAGAGAGAGAGAGAGAGAGAGAGAGAGAGAGAGAGAGGCAGACAGACAGACTGATAGACAGACAGACAGGCAGATACAGACAGACAATAAGAGAGAGAGAGAAAGAGAGAGAGAGAGAGACAGACAGACAGGCAAACAAACAGAGACAGTGACAGAGAAACAGTCAGAGATAAGAAAAGAGAGAGAGAGAGACATGAACAGACGTACAGACAACAGTGGCAGATAGAGACAAATAGTCAGAGACAGCGAACTGGACTCCGGCCTTTGTGGTCCCGAGTTCAATTCCCCGTCGCGGCGGTCGTAATAATGCCTGCGCTCTGACTGCTTGCTCGAGCCCGAGAAAACGACATATCGCCTTGAGGAGTCAAACGCAGGTGTCGTAGGGGAAGTCACCGCCGTGGCATAAGTGTTAGCGCGCCGAACCGCGGTTGATTAGGAAGGGCATCCAATCAGGCAAGGGCGACACTGCCATATAATCTCTCAATGGTGAATTGAGAGTGGTCTAAGTCCTACAGTGGAATGAACAGCTGTGTATATAAAATATATATATATATATATATATATATATATATATATATATATATATTTATACATATATATATGTGTATATATATATATATATATATGTGTTGGTATGAATGTATATATATTTATATATAAATATATATATACATATATATTGGTATATA
>NC_061850.1:10994775-10997275 GCF_019202785.1 Penaeus chinensis | reverse complement strand
AGAGAAAGAGAGAGAGAGAAAGAGAAAGAGAGAGAGAAAGAGAGAGAGAGAGAGAGAGAGAGAGAGAGAGAAAGAGAAAGAGAAAGAGAAAGCGAGAGAGATAAATCGAAAGAGAAAGAGAGAGAAATAAAGAAAGAAAGAGTAAAGAGAAAGAAAGAAAGAGACAAAGAGAGAAAAAAAAAAAGAAAACGAGAAAGAAAAAAGAGAAAGAGAGAGAGAGAAGAGAAAGACATCAAGACTTCTCAGATTACTTGTCCCTCACACCCTGAAATCTCACCTAGAAAGACCTCATCAGGTGCCTTATACCTTTTCAATACAAATTACTTTTTCCTTTTCCCTTTCCTTTTACTATTGTTTTTAGCAACGATAATAACGAAAGTAATAGCAATAGTAACAATGCTAATGATGATGCTGATTATGTTATTAGTTGTAATGATAAAGATTACGATAACAATAATGGTAATAATCGTGAAAATAATAATGATAATGGTAATGACGATAACAAGAATAATGAAAATTACAATAGATATAAAAAAAATAATGATAATAATAATGATCATAACAAATACTAGTGATGATTTTTTATCAATATAATGATATAACAATAACAATGATACTGATGATAACAATAATGATAATAATAACAATGATGATAATAATAGTAATGATATTAGCAATATAAATGATAATTACAATAACGATAATAATAATAGTTATAATAATAATAACAACACTAATCATTAGTACTATTATTATTATTATAATAACAATAACAATAATAATAATAATATTATTATTATTATCATTATTACTATTATTAGTAGTAGTAGTAGTAGTAGTAACAACAACTATGATAATAAAAAAATATATATATAGATAATAAAGTGATGATAATCGTAATAATATCCATGATAATAATAGTAACAACTACAATAATGACAGTAGTAGTAGTAGTAGTGTCATTATCATCACTATCTTCACAGTCAATATCATTATAAAATCTATGAGAAGAATAATCGCAACACTAATAACAATGATAACATTCGTCTCTTCCTAATATCCGGACCATGATCTGCAACGGCTCGAGGCAATCAACCTAATTACGCATGCAAAGGCGTGGCAGAGATGATCAACAAAGCTTTCGCGTAAAATGTGTTGCAGAGTGCAGTGTTGTATTTCGATGATTATATGGCCTCATGATGTGCATGCCCAAGAGGAAAGGTTAATGCCATAGCCATGTAGCATTTTTGAGATGAAATGTCTGTGTCTGGAATTCTGCAAAATGGAAACAAAAAATAATTCATATCAGTGACGCCTGTCGATGTGTGTTTGTTTTAATGGTTTTTGAATTGGATGGGAGTATGTTAAGTGACTTGGAATAATTGCGTTTGTAATATCAGTTAAATTGAAACGGAATTAAATCGCTGCAGTAAAATTACCAAGTGCAACTATTCTTTAACTATAATGTATTATTGTTTTATTGCTACTATTTTTTTTTTTTATTTTTTATTATTACTTACGCACTTAAAACGTAGAATGAATTTCATTTCATTTCCAGGGTATCATTCGTGGCAAAAACTAGGAAAATTAGTTAAGATGAAGAAAACAAATCTTATGATGCTATATTATGTAGGTTAAGTAGAAATAAATATTCGTTTCAATACGCTATCTGGAACGTAACACTCAGAAAGCTTCAAGAGTTGCAGGTTCACTTTGCAAGAACCGAACCTCAATCTACGTTCCTTGCAATACAATCACACCATACTTTGCAACACGACGGTTCAGCAAACTCTCTTCCACAACGTACCCTCCTTGCAAAGCCTTTTCATATTCTCTGTGCATAGGATGAGGATGCATAATGAGCTCCCTTGATAGAAATACATAATGCTTATAACTTTTTATTTTTTCTTTCTTTCTTTCTTTTTCTTTTCTTTTCTATTTTTTTTTTCTTTTCTTTTCTTTATTTAAGGTTGCTGTCAGGTTAGATTTTACAATTAATTATTCGCAACAAGGAAGGCTTCGGCTTCTAACAGCTGATGGAAGGAAGGAATTTTTTTTTGCATAAATCCTTTCCACTTTATAACTAATTGAGTTGAGAGCAATTTCCATAAACACACTTAAATCTAGACAGACAGGAAGAGGGAGCGAGAGAACGAGTGAGAGACAGACAGACACACAGATCTGAAACGATCTCTTTATCTATCTATCTATCTATCTATCTATCTATCCATCCCCTTCTCTCTCTCTCTCTCTCTCTCTCTCTCTCTCTCTCTCTCTCTCTCTCTCTCTCTCTCTCTCTCTCTCTCTCTCTCTCTCTCTCTCTTTCTCTCCCTCTCTCTCCCCCCCTCTCTCTCTCTCTCTCTCTCTCTCTCTCTCTCTATCTATCTATCTATCTATCTATCTTTCTCTCTCTCTCTCTCTCTCTCTCTCTCTCTCTCTCTCTCTCTCTCTCTCTCTCTCTCTCTCTCTCTCTCTCTCTCTCTTTCTTTCTCTCTCCTTC
>NC_061850.1:10989775-10992275 GCF_019202785.1 Penaeus chinensis | reverse complement strand
ATTTGGAAAAGTCCTTGAACTTCAGATTCAAAAGGGGGAAAGGACCCTATGATTGATAATAATAATAATAATAATAATTATAATAGTAATAATGATAATAATAACAATGATAATAATGATAATAATAATGATAATAATAATAACAATAATAATGATAACAATAATGATAATGAGGACGATAATGATGATAATAATAAGAACAATGAAACAAGATAAAAAAATTAAGTAATAATGATAATGATAACCATAATTATAAGAATAATTGTAATGATAATGATAATCAGGATAGCAGTTGTAATAATGATAATAATCATAATGATAATAATGATGATGATGATTATGATGGTGATCATTACAATAACACTACTAATAAGAATAACAGTAATCATTATGATCATAAAAATAGTAAAAATGATCATAATGTCAATCATAATGATGATAATAATAAAAATAATAACAATAATGATCATGATGATAATGATATTCATAATGATGATAATGATGATGATAATGATAATGAATAACAGTATTGATAATAATAATAATAATAATAATAATAATAAGAAGAAGAAGAAGAAGAAGAAGAAGAATAGTACCAATAACATTAGTAATGATAATGATAATGATAATAACAATAATGATGATTATGATGATGATGATAGTAATGAACATAACTAAGAACGACACAGTCCATGTCTTTTATGCATAATTTTTGTTATATGCTCTAAAACTCAGAATGACAGCGCATGCAACGGCAGGGCAGAGATGATCAACAAAGCTTTAGTGTTGAAGCCGTGAATATCTTCCAGGTGAATTCGAGTCTTAATTCTGCAAAAAATTGACAAAAAAGTATATATCTGTTACCTCTGTCGATGTTTATTTGTTTGTTAAATTGGGCAGGAGGATGTTCACTAATTTGGAATAATTGTGCTGGCAATATCAGTGAAGTTGAAATGCAAACATGAAATCGTTGCAATAAAATATCGAAGGTTTTTTACTTCTCTTTCTCTCTTTTCTTCCTATTTTTGGGGCATATTGGATACGCAACGAAATTTGATTTCTTGTCAACGGGATATTGTCTTTATGTAAACAATTTGTAGATATACACAAAGTAGAATAAAACATAAACAAACGGGACAAAAGACAGTACAAAAAAAAAGTGAAAAAAGGTAAAAAAAAAAAATAAAAATAAATTACGATACACTTTATCAGAATGAAACTCGTGAAAGGTCAACAAATATCCGGAATTTCCCTGTCTACTCTCACCCCCCCCCACCCCCTCGCTCACCCCCATCCTTTCCCCCCCGATAACCCCCCCCCTCCCCCTCTCTTCACCGATGCTGTCCCTCCATCCACTCCTATCCAATCCTCTATTCCTTCTCCTTCCTAACCTCTCTCCCACCATCCTCCCATACCTCATCCCATGCCCCCATCCTTCCACCTCCTCCCCCCCACCCTATCTTCCATCCCTTCCCCCCTCCTCCCGTCGTCCCCCACTCCCCCCCCCCTATCCTTCCCTCTACTCACCCCCCTATCCTCCATTCCTCCCCGCATCCTCCTCTCGCCCCCCCCCCTATCTTCCCCTCACCCCCACCCTCCCCCCACCACTCCCTTCGTCAGGCACAATATCCAGGTCGAGTGACGGAGGGGGGCGAGCCATCGGGTCATTCCTTCCTCGCCCTTTCTCCCTGTCTCTCTCTCTCTCTCTCCCTGTCTCTCTCTCTCTCTCTCTCTCTCTGCCTCTCTCTCTCTCTCCTCCCCCCTCTTTCTCTCTCTCTCTCTCTCTCTCTCTCTCTCTCTCTCTCTCTCTCTCTCTCTCTCTCTCTCTCTCTCTCTCTCTCTCTCTCTGCTGTCACCGCCTCTCTCTGTTTGTCTGTTTGTCGATACAGCTTTCTCTTTGCGTGCTCTTCTCTTCCCTTTATCACCCTCTCTCTGTCTGTCTGTGTCTATCTATCTGTCTACCTATCTGTATATCTATCTGTCTATCTATCTATCTAACTTTATCTATCAATCTATATGTATCTATATATATCAATCCATTTCTCCCTCTACCTATCTATTTGTTTATCTATCTATCTATCTATCTATATCTTTTCTCTATCTGTCTATCTGTCTGTCTGTGTATATATCTACCTGTTTATCTATCAACTTATCTATATCTTCTTTCTATCTATGTATCTATCTGTCTGTCTGTCTGCCTATCTATCTGTCAGTCTTTCGAACGCAATATAGATCTATCAGAAAAAATAAAAAAAATAAAATAGAAGCTCAGGACATATCACTGTAAAAAAAAATGTACATTCTAGTTTGCCAAGAGTGTCATGTTATTTTTCATAGAACTCTCAGTGACAGCAATTTCGAGAGATTCACCCCAGTTCTCCCCCCCAAAAAAAAGAAAGAAAAAAAAGCTTATCGACCTATAAGTATCGCCGGCGAGAAGCCTGACCGACGAGACCGAGTGCGAGAGAGCGATGTTCAGTCGGCGGAGGAGAGATATTGA
>NC_061850.1:10979977-10984675 GCF_019202785.1 Penaeus chinensis | reverse complement strand
TAGAGGGACTCAGATGAAGGAACATCACAAGAAAGCAAATATACTTTTTCGGATGAGAGATAAACATACGCTTACATTGCACAGGTAGCTAAAGAAACCAAATTCACAACTTCACTGCCGATATCCCGAAAAACAACTGCGGAACATATATATATATATATATATATATATATATATATATATATATATATATATATATATATATATATATATATATATACATATATATAAATATATATATATGTATATATATATAAATATATATACATATATATATATATATATATATATATACATACACATACACATATATTCGGTCTTGAAATTAGAAAAAGAGCAATTATAATCGCAACAAAAGAAAAGGCGACTTTTGTAGACGAGAGTAAAAAAAAAGAAAAAAGAAAGAAATAAAGAAAGATAGAAAGAAAAAAAAGCAGCATAACGCAAACATTTCTTGAGAAGTTTTATGACCAAGGCAACGGTTCCAGATGAAGGAAGGGATAAGGAAAAAGAAGACAAGGGGCAAAACAGACAGAGAAGAAGGGAAAACAGACAGAGGCGAAGGGAAAACAGACAGAGGAGAAGGGAAAACAGACAGACGAGAAGGGAAAACAGACAGAGGAGAAGGGTAAACAGACAGAGGCGAAGGGAAAACAGACAGAGGCGAAGGAATAACAGACAGAGGAGAAGGGAAAACAGACAGAGGCGAAGGAAAAACAGACAGAGGCGAAGGGAAAGCAGACAGAGGCGAAGGAAAAACAGACAGAGGAGAAGGGAAAAGAGACAGAGGCGAAGGGAAAACAGAAAGAGGCGAAGGGAAAAGAGACAGAGGCGAAGGGGAAACAGACAGAGGCGAAGGGGAAACAGAGAGAGGCGAAGGGAAAAGAGACAGAAGCGAAGGGAAAACAAACAGAGGCGAAGGGGAAACAGACAGAGCGAAAGGGAAACAGACAGAGGCGAAGGGAAAACAGACAGAGCGAAAGGGAAACAGACAGAGGAGAAGGGGAAATAGACAGAGGCGAAGGGAAAACAAACGGAGGCGAAGGAAAAAAAAACAGAGGCGAAGGGAAAACAGACAGAGGCGAAGGGAAAAGAGACAGAGGCGAAGGGAAAACAGGCAGAGGCGAAGGGAAAAGAGACAGAGGCGAAGGAAAAACAGGCAGAGGCAAAGGAAAAACAGGCAGAGGCGAAGGGAAAAGAGACAGAGGCGAAGGGAAAAGAGACAGAGGCGAAAGGAAAAGAGACAGAGGCGAAGGAAAAACAGGCAGAGGCGAAGGAAAAACAGGCAGAGGCGAAGGGAAAACAGACAGAGGCGAAGGGAAAAGAGACAGAGGCGAAAGGAAAAGAGACAGAGGCGAAGGAAAAAACAGGCAGAGGCGAAGGAAAAACAGGCAGAGGCGAAGGGAAAACAGACAGAGGCGAAGGGAAAAGAGACAGAGGCGAAAGGAAAAGAGACAGAGGCGAAGGAAAAACAGGCAGAGGCGAAGGAAAAACAGGCAGAGGCGAAGGGAAAAGAGACAGAGGCGAAGGGAAAACAGACAGAGGCAAAGGGAAAACAAGCAGAGGCGAAGGAAAAACAGACAGAGGCGAAGGGAAAAGAGACAGAGGCGAAGGGAAAACAGGCAGAGGCGAAGGGAAAACAGGCAGAGGCGAAGGGAAAAGAGACAGAGGCGAAAGAAAAACAGACAGAGGCGAAGGGAAAACAGGCAGAGGCGAAGGGAAAAGAGACAGAGGCGAAAGAAAAACAGACAGAGGCGAAAGGAAAACAGACAGAGGCGAAGGGAAAACAGACGGAGACGAAGGGGAAACAGACAGAGGCGAAGGGAAACAGGCAGAGGCGAAGGAAAAACAGGCAGAGGCGAAGGGAAACAGGCAGAGGCGAAGGAAAAACAGACAGAGGCGAAGGGAAAACAGGCAGAGGCGAAGGGAAAACAGACAGAGGCGAAGGAAAAACAGACAGAGGCGAAGGGAAAACAGACAGAGGCGAAGGGAAAAGAGACAGAGGCGAAAGGAAAAGAGACAGAGGCGAAGGAAAAACAGGCAGAGGCGAAGGAAAAACAGGCAGAGGCGAAGGGAAAACAGACGGAGACGAAGGGGAAACAGACAGAGGCGAAGGGAAACAGGCAGAGGTGAAGGGAAAACAGACATAGGCGAAAGAGAAACAGACAGAGGTGAATGGGAAGCAATCTAATTAGGCTATAAAAATACTTAAAACGAATTTTTTAATGATATAGTTAGTCAGGAGGATATATTTAATTCAAGAAAAAAAGTCCGAATTATTAGAAGTTAGAAGTTTCTCCCTTTTTGTATCTCCCTCTTTCCTTCTTTTCCCCTTGACTTGTATTCTAAGAGGAAAGAGCACGTCTTCTGAAAATAGATTTACATCCTCTCACTATCTTGAAAGACAATGGGACCAAATAACATGTTAAAACAGAAATGGAAGGAAAATTGTCTCGTTTCTTTAATATATTTTCGTCTGTGTATCGTATTTTTTTCTTTTTCTTTTTCATTATATAAACTAAAGATAAACTCACAATCCTCTTATCCTTGATCCCTCCCCCTATTTTTTTTTTTATTTCCGTCTGTGACACCCTCTTCCTCCCCCCCCCCCCCCCCCCTGAATCCTCCCTTTCTAATAAAAACACAGCTGTTTTCGATACCTCCCCCACCCACCCCCACCCCCGCCGCCACCCTCACTCTGTTCTTACAGCTGTCTTCCATCTCACGCCCTCCCCCCACCCCCACCCTTCCCCTCCCCTTCCCCCACTTCACCCTGTTCTCCCCGCAGGACAATAACAATGACAAATAACAAAGAAAAACAAATATAAAGATCGTTTTGATTCATTCACTGTACATCCTTTCTTGTGATAAGTTCTCAGTGGATGTTGCAAATCGTTCCCTTGTGAAATAAAAGATGAATTTAGAATTTCAGGTTGAAAAATGTTCAAGAATGAGATGAAACTTTAAAGGAAGGAGATAACAAGAGAGGTTGACAAACAAACAGATAGATGGATATATAGATAGGCTGGGAGAGAAGGGAAGAGAAAAACTGAGAGATAAAGAAATAGATAGAGAGATGGGGGGGTTGAAGGGAGAGGTAGAGATATATAGAGAAAGAAAGAAAGAAAGACAGAGAGAGAGAGAGAGAGAGAGAGAGAAGAAAAGGAAAAGGAAAGACAGATACAATTTTCCCTTTTTGGTTTTCTTTTTTATCTTGTATTTCCTAGATCTACATTGCTTGTATATCTCACACAGCAAAGAGAGAAGAAAACCATAACGCATACAAAATTAATAGAAGAACGCAACAAAACAGGAAAAGTCATTATCTAAAAATCCGTTTCTTTCGAACTTCAAGACTTCTAACAATTATTCTCACTCGTGATTTTTTCGTACCTTCCTTTTCGTGACTTCTCCGCCTCTGCTTCCAAGGCCCACCAAATAACACCTGACTTCAACTTCAACAACTCTTAGGAGGGAAGGAGGGAGAGAGGGAGGGAGGGAGGGAATGGGAAAAAGAAGAAGAGAGGGAGGGAAGGAGGAAGAGAGGGAATGGGAAAAAGAGGGAGAGAGGGAGGGAAGGAGGAAGAGAGGGAATGGGAAAAAGAGGGAGAGAGGGGGGGAAGGAGGAAGAGAGGGAATGGGAAAAAGAGGGAGAGAGGGAGGGAGGGAGGGAGTGGGAAAGAGAGAGAGAGAGAGAGAGAGGGAGGGAAGGAAGGACGGAGGGAGGGAGTGGGAAACAGAGGGAGAGAGGGAGGGAAGGGAGGGAGGAATGGGAAATAGAGGGAGAGAGAGAGGGAGCGGGGAATAGAAGGAGAGAGGGAGGGAGGGTATGGGAAATAGAAGAAAAGAGACAAAGAGTGGTCAAGAGAGAAAGAGAAAAAAAAAGAAAAGAAAACCGACAGGCAGACAGGGAAACAAACAGATAGATCAACAGACTAACGAACAGAAACTCAGACATACTAACCGACCTGACTGACTGAGAACGAACGAAAAAAAGAGACAAGAAAATGAGACCAAAACATTCCACAGCATTCAAATCCTCCGAGAAACACCTTACCTTTAAACGAAGATCTGAGGAACAAGCAACACTCAAAGGAGGTAATTTTTAAGAAGAAAGGAGCACGTCCATCGAGAAGTTATTTAAACATCTTTTAATTTTGTTAACTAGAGGAACGTGAAAAAAAGGAATAAACACGAAACAAAGCAATAAAAGTAATAATACAATTTAAAATATGATAGTATTATCATGTTTTTTTTCAGTATTCACAGTCCTCCAGGTATAATTATTCCCTGTCTTACCTTTCCTTCTATAATCTCCTTTTTAATGGATTTTTTAAATTTTTTTTCTCTCGTCTCATGAGTTGAAGGAAAATGCTTCAGTAAGGAAGATATAGTTTCATACAATCTATCTATATCTATATATATATATACATACATATATGTATATACTGTGTATACACACACACACACACACACACACACCGGCTGCCTCCCTCTTTTGTTGCCTCCACCCTGTTAAGTATATCTCCATTCAACATTTCTACTTGCAATACTGCGTTTCCCTTAACCACATCCGGGTCCTTGGCCTCCGGCAGCAGAAGGATGCCAAACGTGAGAGAGACAAGAGTCAGCGATATGCAACATCCATTGAGAACTTGTCACGAGAGAAGATAAACGAATCAACACAAATTTGCATGT
>NC_061850.1:10957477-10959977 GCF_019202785.1 Penaeus chinensis | reverse complement strand
TCTATCTATCTATCAATTCATATGTATATATACTCACACATATTTATATATATATATATATATATATATATATATATATATATATATGCATATATATATGCCTATGTGCGCGTGTGTGTGTGTGTGTGTGTGTGTGTGTGTGTGTGTGTGCAGATTGAAAGATAGATATAGATATAAGTGTGTGCGTCTTTGCATGAATAGGCGTCTGTATGTAAATACGCATATATGTCTCTCTCTCTCTCTCTCTCTCTCTCTCTCTCTCTCTCTCTCTCTCTCTCTCTCTCTCTCTCTCTCTCTCTCTCTCTCTCTAGCTAGCTAGCTATCTATCTATCCATCTCTCTCTCTCTCTCTCTTTCTATCTATCTTTCTATCTATCTATCTATCTATCTATCTATCTATCTCTCTTTCTTTCTCTCTCCCTCTCTCTCTCTCTCTCTCTCTCTCTCTCTCTCTCTCTCTCTCTCTCTCTCTCTCTCTCTCTCTCTCTCTCTCTCTCTCTCTCTCTCTCTCTCTCTCTCTCTCTCTCTCTCTCTCTTTCTCTCTCTCTTTCTCCATGTCCCATCGTCCGGTTCCATTCCCAATCCCAGTATGGAGCCCGATTTACTAAAGTATTACAGAAACCAATCAACTAGCATTCTATGTTTGTTTACGCCATTCTTTTGCTCAGTGTGGTCACCGCCTAGTGTCGGTGGTGCTTTTAGTCGCTTCGTAGTTCGGTTAGTCGCTTCTTCCTCTGCACATGCTCAATTTAAATCTTTACGAAAGTGAAAGGAGAAGAGGAAAAGAGAGAGAAAGGGTGGTAGAGAGAAAGGATGGGAGAGAGAGAGAGAGGAGGGGTGAGAAAGCGAGAGAGAGAGAGAGACAGAGACAGACAAACAGACAGACAGAGAAAGAAAAGGAGAGAGAGAAAGGGAGAAAGGAACAGAGAGACAAAGAGAGAGAGGGAGAAAGGAACAGAGAGAGAGAGAGGGAGAAAGAAACAGAGAGAGAGAAAGGGAGAAAATAACACAGAGAGAGAAAGGGAGAAAGAAGAGAGAGAGAGAGAGAGAGAGAGAAAGGGAAAAAGGAACAGAGAGAGAGAGAGAGAAAGAGAAAGGGAGAAAGGAACAGAGAGAGAGAGAGAAAGGGAGAAAGGAACACAGAGAGAGAGAGAGAGAGAAAGGGAGAAAGGAACAGAGAAAGAGAGAGAGAGAAAGGGAGAAAGGAACAGAGAGAGAGAGAGAGAGAAAGGGAGAAAGGAACAGAGAGAGAGAGAGAGAGAGAGAGAGAGAAAGAGAAAGGGAGAAAGGAACAGAGAGAGAGAGAGAGAGAGAGAAGAGAGAGAGAGAGAGAGAGAGAGAGAGAGAGAGAGAGAGAGAGAGAGAGAGAGAGAGAGAGAGAGAGAGGGAGAAAGGAACAGAGAGAGAGAAAGAGAGAAAGGGAGAAAGAAACAGAGAGAGAGAGACAGAGAAAGGGAGAAAGGAACAGAGAGAGAGAGAGAGAAAGGGAGAACGGAAAACAGAGAGAGAGAGAGAAAGGGAGCAAGGAACAGAGAAAGAGAGAGAGAGAAAGGGAGAAAGGAACAGAGAGAGAGAGAGAGAGAGAGAGAGAGAGAGAGAGAGAGAGAGAGAGAGAGAGAAAGGGAGAAAGGAACACAGAGAGAGAGAGAGAGAGAGAGAGAGAGAGAATGAGAAAGGGAGAAAGGAACACAGAGAGAGAGAGAGAGAGAGAGAGAGAGAGAGAGAGAGAGAGAGAGAGAGAGAGAGAGAGAAAGGGAGAAAGGAACAGAGAAAGAGAGAGAGAGAGAGAGAGAGAGAGAGAGAGAGAGAAAAGGAGAAAGGAACAGAGAGAGAGAGAAAGAGAAAGGGAGAAAGGAACAGAGAGAGAGAGAGAGAGAGGGAGAAAGGAACAGAGAAAGAGAGAGATAGAGAGAGAGAGAAAGGGAGAAAGGAACAGAGAGAGAGAGAGAGAGAGAAAGGGAGAAAGTAACAGAGAGAGAGAGACAGAAAGGGAGAAAGGAACAGAGAGAGAGAGAGAGAGAGAGAGAGAGAGAAAGGGAGAAAGGAACAGAGAGAGAGATAAAAGAACAGAGAGAGAGCGAATCAGAGATACGAACTCAGCAAACCCTCAGGCATCATCTATTAAACGCTGGAATTACAGCAAGAAAAATCATGTAACTCGCATGTTAGATCAAAATACACGTATATACACTCCCGCACACATACTTCTTTGACATACGTACAAACATATGGATAAATTCCTCCTAAATATTCATTTTCAGACATACTTCCCTTTTTTTTTCTTTTCGTCCCCGCCATGAAAGTCTCGACGCGGGTCTGACCATTTGCAGGCTCAGAGCGTGGCATCCTGCAAAACATGACCTTCGTTAAAGTAGGATTATAGTGCTTCTCCTTTAATCCTTTCCTTTCCCTTCGTGCTTGCGTTTCTCCGTGTTTCTTACTCCCCTTTATCTTTATTTATTCGTTCAACCGTTTAGATATAGATACAATCATGCACACAT
>NC_061850.1:10942477-10952477 GCF_019202785.1 Penaeus chinensis | reverse complement strand
GATACCAGTAGTAACAATGATAATAATAGTAACAATAATGATAATAATAATAATTACAATAATAATAGTAATAGTAATAATAATAATAACAATAATAATAATAACAATAATAATAATGATAATAATAATAATAATAACGATAATGATAATAATAATACAATAATATAACAATAATAACAATGATGATAATATGTTGGTAGTAATAACAATAATAATGATAGGGATAAAAACAACAATAGTAATAATGATAATAACAGTAGTACCAATAATAGTAATGATGATAATAGTAATAATGATAGTATTAATAATAATGATAATAATAATAATAATAATAATAATAATAATAATAATGATAATAATAATGATAATAATAATAATAATACTAGCAATAGCAAAAATAATAAAATTGTTAATCGTAATAATAATAATGATAATGATAATAATGGTAATTGTAATATTATTGATAACATTAGTAACAATAATAATAATAGTGATAATGATAATAATAATGATAATAGTAATAATAATAATGATACTAGTAATAACAAAAATAATAAAATTGTTAATGTTAATGATAATAATGATAATGGTAATGAAGGTAATTGCAATATTATTGATAATATTAGTAATACTTATACTACTACCGCTATAGTTAATAATAATAATAATAATAATAATAATAATAATAATATTGATGATAATAATAATGACAATATTAATAATAATAATAATAATAATAATAATAACAATGATAATAACAATAATGATAATAATAATAATAATAATAATAGCAATAACAATGATGATAATCACAATTACGATGATAATAATAATATAAATAATAATAGCAATAATGATAATAACAATAATAATAATAGTAATAATAATAATAATAATAATAATAATAATGATAATAAGAATAATAATAATAAAGATAATAATAATGATAATAATAATAATAATAATAATAATAATAATAATAACAGTAATGATAGTAATATAATAATGATAATGATGATTATGATGGTGATGATGATGATAATAAAGAAAAAGTAATGACAGTAATTATAATACTACTAACAATGATATAATAATAATTATGATGATAATGATAATAATACAACTAATGGTAATGATAATAATGATAATGATAATAATGATAATAGTAATAGTAATAATGATAATAATAATAATAATAATAATAATAATAATAATGATAACAATGATAAATATAACAATAATAATAATAATAATAATAATAATAATAATAATAATAATGATAACAATGATAAAAATAACAATAATAATAATAATAATAATAATAATAATAGTAGTAATGATAATATTTATAATAATAATAATGATATCAATAATAATAATAATAATAGTGTAATAACAATAATGATAATGATTGTGATGATAATGATAATGATGGTAATAATGCCAGAAATGATAAAAGTAAAAATGATGATGACGATGTTGATGATGATGATGATGATAAAAATGATAAATGATAGATACAATAATAATAGTAACAATAATATTAGTAATAACAATAATAATGATAATAATAATAATAACTAAATAAATAAATAATAACAACAGCAATAACAATAATATTGATAACAAAAACAATAATGACGCAAATACTTAAAATGATAATAATAATGATAATATTGATAACGATAATGGCAACAATAATGACGATAATGACACCATTACTTCTCATAACGATAAAATAAAGCTCTACCTCAAAAAAAAAAAAAAAAAAAAAAAAAAAAACATTTATAAATGGACGAAACTCTCTCCGGTTCAGTAAGTTGCTTCTGCGGTCTTCACTCAACTTAATCACATGAGCCGAAGGAACAACTTGTCAGACATTTTGGAAAGACTGTCCATCACTGAGGGCAAAGAGGGAGGGGTTAAGGGTAAGGGGGGGAGGGGTTAAGGGTAAGAGGGGAGTGGGGAGGGAAAAGGGGAGGGGGAAGGGAAAAGGTGAGGGGGGAGGGTAAGGGGGAGGGGGAAGGCAAAGGGGGAGGGTAAGGGGGAGGGGAAAGGGGTAGGGAGAGGGGAAAGGGTAAGGGGTAGGGGGAGGGGGGAGGGGAAAAGGTAAGGGGTAGGGGGGAGGGGGAGGGGGAGGTCATCATGGGATAGGAGTTTCAAGCTGATGCCAAAGTGGCTGTAAGGCAAAAGTAGGGGGGGGGGGGGGGAGGGAGACAGAGGAAAGGAAGGGAGGAGGGAGGGAGGGAGAGAAAGAGAAAAAGAGAGGGGAATTTACAGAGGGGCGATGCAAAGAGCGATTGAGGATCGAGGGAGAATATAATATAACCAGACAGACGAGCAGAGGGAGAGGAAGAGAGAGAGAGAGAGAGAGAGAGAGAGAGAGAGAGAGAGAATGAGAGAGAGAGAGAGAGTGAAAGACAGAGAGAGGGACGGTAATAATTAAAGAGAGGCCAAGAAAAGAAAGTTTTTGAATAATAAGAATTAATATAAAAATAATAAAGGTAACAATGAAAACAGTAATTTCAATGATAACGACAATGAATGGTAATAACGACGATGATAGTAATTATAATGTTAATAGGGATAATAATGACAATAATATTAATGACAATAATGATAATACTAATGCAAATGATAGTGATGGTGACCATGATAATGATAATGCAATGATAGTCGTAGTAGAAGTAATACTAATATGCAAATATAATAATCATTATTATGAAAATGATAAAATAGTAAGAAAAATCATCAGAATACAGATGGTAATAATTATAATGATAATACAGTAACAATGATAACAGTAAGGACAGCAACAATAACAATAATAATGATAATAACAACAATGACGATAACAACAAAACTAGTAAAAATGAGAATAGTAATAAAATCATTATATCAGTTTACATTTTATAGATTATATCACAAATGTTATAAGAAAAAAAAACTGTAATGGAATATCACAAAGTCATATCATATTGAGATCTGAAAAATAATATGAGGAGATAAAAGTTACCTATTTCAGTTAAGTATACCAAAGCCGATTAAAGTATTTTACAGACTATAGAAATAAAACATTATAATATGTTATTTCTAAATCATCAAAATAAGTCAAAACTTAAATCAAAATGCATGTTTGTTTCTGAAAATCTCTTGAGGAGAAATCTTATATTTGACTAACGAAATTCTCCCCTTGGTCTTTTCTTTCCAGTATTACAAACAAGTTCTTAGTTCTTCGTAGCTCCGCTCATTTCGCTGACAATCCGAATGCCGATTAACCCACCAGGTAACTGATGATTCGAGATCTTAAAAAAACAGATTGTTGTCATTGTTGGAGGCTTGCTGAGTGCCAGACACCTTATCACTCTAAGGAGACCTTCTCTGTAGTGGTTTTCGCTGGCAACACTCAGCAGCGAAAGCCCATGATGATGAGTACAGCCAGTGCAATCCTCTTAGTTCCAGTACTCACGTATGTCCCGAGAAGTTGACTCAAAGTCTTCCAGAACGGACAGCTGTTTTACTGTTAAAAGGGCTTGAGCCGTAACGTGATTTTCATGTGTGTAGAAAGTGGTAGTATTTTACTCGTTGATTCCAACAGCTCATTTTGATATGATAAGTTCCTCGTTTACAGGATTTTTATGGTGCAGTCATACACTGTGTTGGAATGACGGGCAGGTTTTATTCCTTCGTAAATACCTCAGTTGAAATGTGTGTGTGTGTGTGTGTTTGTCTATTCAGTACAATACATTAGCACGTGTCTGGCAACTATGCTAGGTATCGTATAATATTCAATAACATCTATGGACTCTAAATATATATATATATATATATATATATATATATATATTGACATTTGGTAAAGCAGAGCTATCTGCATATTGAAGTACGACCTGGTAAGCAATCCGATTGTTCACACACACACACACACACATACACACACACACACATACACACACACACACACACACACACACACACACACACACACACACACACACACACACACACACACACACACACACATTTTTTTTTTTTTTTTTTCATGAACCCATTATACATCCCTGAGGAAAACTAATGGAGGTAATTCATAGACAAGATAGCCTAGACCATCTGTTCGTATAATAATTTCGGAACCAGCGAAATCTGTGTTAAGTTTTATAAATTTCTTTATAGTATATCGTGGTGCAAAGTGCCGGATAACTTGGACAGGTGTAGTAGTAAAACAGATCTATAGTTTCATACTGTCAGTGTCCTTGCATAATTCATCTGTTTCTGTCGACAGTTTCTGCCGATATCCCTACTGGTTATCAGCCAATAGACTAATAAAAAGATATCAACTGATAAGCAACACGTTTATTATTAAGTCATGCCCTGTTTGTGAACTTTTTTGCAAGCTTTATTCTCTTGTGTTAACTAATTATCAATAAAACTATCCATGCTAAAACTAGACCTGTTGAACAGACTAAATTCGAAAAATAACTAAAAGAGAGAAGGAGAGGGGGGGGAGAAGAGAAGGAAGATACAGATAGAGACAGAGAGAGAGAGAGAGAGAGGAGAGGGGCGAGAGGAAGGAAGGAAGCGAGAGATTAGGAGGATGAGGCGTAGGCAGAGTAAGAGGAAAAGGGAGAAGGAGTAAGGGGGAAGGATGAGAGACAAAGAGAGAGAGAGAGAGAGAGAGTAGAAAATGATGCTTTGTCTCGCGAACTCAATAGTAGTCTTGAGAAATTAGAGGATCATTGTTCAGAAGTACATTATAGTTGCCATTCCTGTTTTCTCCGATATATAACAACTGACAATAGAACTGAGGTTTTGTTTTGTAAAATTTCATAGAAAAAAAACTTACCGCTGATTACAACAAAAGGAAACATTAATAATCCAAACAGCACTTTCTTATGAAACACAACACGCTATAAAGAATTTTATTATGCAAAACATCCTTTTTTATCCTTTTTTTCTTTCTTTCTTTCTATTCCCCTTCCTTTCGTGTTTTTTTTTTTTTTTTTTTCTCTCGCTTACCACAGATCCTTCCGAACAGACGATAATAACCCCACAAAGAAAATTGACATGATATCAAAGAAAACGGGAATCACGCCAGACCTGTGACAACATGAGCTTCAAATACATAGAAACGAAAGTCAGGGTAAAGCTACGAGTAAATCTGAAAGCTCGATGGATCAGAGTAACCATCGTGTGTGTAACAAAGCTCAACAGTTGTTATTGTTGTTGTTGTTGTTGTTGTGCAACGACTCGGTAATCAGATGGAATGAATGTTATCAGATATGCTGGAATTTTACAAATGGAACTCATGGGAGTGTCATTACATTAGTAAGAAACAAACATCCACATTATCCATACATAAATTATATATATATATATATATATATATATATATATATATATATATATATATGCACAGACATATACATATGTATTTATGTATGTATATGTATATATATATATATATATATATATATGTGTGTAAGTATGTGTGTGTGTGTGTGTGTGTGTGTCTGTGTCTGTGTGTGTGTGTGTGTGTGTATGTATATATATATATATATATATATATATATATATGTATGTACGTATGTGTTTGTGTGTATGTGTGTGTGTATATATATATATTGGGAGAGAAGGAGAGACATGTATGTACACATTTGAATAGTTTTAAATGATCCTACTTCAGAAAGAAGAAAGAGAATCGCACAGAAGGATCAGTACAACAGATTCCACTTCCAGAAATGAACAGTAAAACTATCAATTCCAGCTGATCATCTGGTAACACTTTCGATCGGACAGCTTCCGCACGTCACACCAGGAACTATACACCATAACGCAAAAATCAAGCAAAACCCTTTAGTCTTTCCCGTTGCAGCATTGCCAAACATCCCAGGCCGTACATTAACGATCCTCCCGAGCCTCTCTCTTCCCAGACAAATCTCCCAAAAAAGATGAATATGACTTGAATTATCCCGAAGAATGATGTAAACTGCCGGCCATTCGCAGTCGGTGCATTCAACGGTGACTGACTACGGCTATTAGTCCAGCTAATCACTCTGCAAACAAAAGCTCCTCTGCTGAGTACTGGACATACAATAGGTCTTGTTTTCGCCTGAACGATATGATATTGTAACCCGGCGTTGCTAACCTCCTGCCTGTGTTATGTAAGAGGTTGATTCGTGAAATCTAGTTTGGGTTGAGAGCTCCTTTGAGTTGAGAAAGGGTGTTAGTTCCATTCCGATTGATTATTCATAGTGCTGAAGTATGGCTGGGTGTGTGTGTGTGTGTGTGTGTGTGTGTGTGTGTGTGTGTGTGTGTGTGTGTGTGTGTGTGTGTGTGTGTGTGTGTGTTAACATATGTGTTTGCGTGACTGTATGTGTATACACATATATATGTGTTCATACTTAGCTACAGATAGACATGCAAGAACCCCATGCAAAATCTACTGAATTCCAATACCGCAAAACAGGTACATATTCCAGACGTGTACACATAGCATTACTAATGGCACCTCCCCTTTAGAACCTGCAACAAAGAATCTACTCACAACTGCAATTAGCTAGAACAACAGAAGCGGGATTGGATGATGTAACGATAAGCATTTTTTTCAGATTTTAATTGACGTATGGTAGAGCGATCCATTGTGGAACTGATTTAGAAAGAGGGGGGTTTATCACTGTATTTCAGAATAGGAGAGGCGTCAGTGAAGCAAATGAGAAGAGGAAAGGAAGATGCAACTATGATGATTTTATGCAATAGAGCTTGTTCATATAACCTCATTTATGCATGTATATGAACACACATGTATCTTATCGTACAATAGCTTGCATAAATTCTAACTTGATATGACGTATTGTGCAATCCTCATTACAGACGATATGATTTGACAGATGTTGCAGAAAGGAGTTAGTGTTAGTCGCTTCCGATTCTCACGGTGAAGTAATGATATATAAAGATCTTTGTTTATCCCAGTTAATGTAAGGAAGACAAACATTTTCATAAAATAAATTGGAAGACAAAAAAAGTAGAAAATCATATTCTCTCTCTCTCTCTCTCTCTCTCTCTCTCTCTCTCTCTCTCTCTCTCTCTCTCTCTATCTATCTATCTATCTATCTATCTATCTATCTCTCTCTCTCTCTCTGTCCCTCTCTTCTCCTTTTATCTGGAGTTTTCCTGTTTTTCTTTCCTTTTATCATTATTCTTCCTGATATTTCTCACCTTTACTTAATATTCACAAAGTTTCCAAGGAAAAAAAAAACATTACGAAAGTAATTGTCGACTAAGCAACTCTTTTAAACTCGAACACCCTAACCGCCTATTAGGCCATTAAAGAAGAAGAAGAAAAAATATATATCCGCCCTCAAGAGAGGTATTCAAAAAAGGTGGTTCCTGTTTTCGTCAACCTTTGTCGGCTGAAAACAAACGTAGGCTATTTTGTCATCATCATTCTCTGTCCTCAAAGTTCGAGCGAGAAAAAGGAAGAGATTGGGGTCTTTTCTCGAGAAAATAGAGACACGAGGCGCTTGTACCACATGTGTTACCCTTTATGAGCTTATACTGGAATTGTGCATGGGATTATGTAGATCCTGGAATTATGTATGGGACTCTTTGCATACTGGAATTGTGTAGATACTGGAATTATGGCAGATGTATTACACCTTAAGTCAAACCGTATGTTGCCTTATATATATATATACTGTATACTGCAGTGTCGCGGATATATTTTCATGGGTAAAATAAATGTCACTTAAGAGTATCTTAGATCTATGATATTTCACATCAAAGTGTATGCTTTGCTTTGTACATATATCTTCACACAAAATATGTATCGTTACTTTGAATTATATGTTCTACACTTTACGACGCTAGTCTTTGATATATTTTCAAAAGCAACATGTTTTGTTACTAAAAGTTGCATTAAATGTATTGCACTTTAAATTAAAGTGTATATTGGCTTTTATATTTCACGTGCTGAGTACTAATGTTGATACAAAATATTACATGAGTGTATATGGTAATTTTTTGCATGTACTGCAGTCTTGTGGATATATTTTCATAGGCAAAAAATATATGTTGTTACTTTATTTGTTTACATGTATTACACTTTTACCCAATTATATTTGAGTCCTTGTCTATGTTACTTAAAATTATACTAGGTGTCTTACAATTCTTAAGCGGGAGTGGGTACTTGTATAAAAGCTGTGAACATATTTTCACACGTCAAAAACACATGGCGTTACTTGGAAATACTTTAGATATATTACACTTTAAACATAGACTAGTTTTTGTAAGCACTCTCATGAATATTCCCAGACACTTATGTTGTCATATCTAATGCCTTCGTATCTTTCCAGCTCTTTTACGTTACCTTTTTCTTTTCCTTTTCTTCCCCTCTCCCCTCCTTCCCCTTCCCTTTCCTCTTCTTCTCCCCATTTCTCTTCTTTTCTCCATTTCCACGTCTCGTTTAAATACGTCGCCTTCATTAGTTTAAAGAAAAAATAATTCCGTAAAATGCTAAATATGTTATTTTAGTTCATCCTTCCTCTCCTCTTTAGCCTTCCTCTCCATCCCACCCGTTTCTCTTATCCTCCTCACCTGCCTCTTTCTCCAGTTCTCTCCTATGCTTCATCTTCCATTCCTTACTTTAAACTCTCCCTCTTCAGCCCCGTCGCCCTCCCTATCTTCATCGTCTTCACCCCTTCCTCACCTCCTCCTCTCTCCTGCATTTACTCTACTCCAGCCTTCCATTTCCCTCTCCCTCACCCCCCCACCCCCACCCTTTCCCCCCCCCCCTCTCCCTCACCCCCCACCTCCACTCTTTTTTTGCCCCTCTCCCTCGCCCCCCCCACCTCCACCCTTCCTCCCCCCCTCTCCCTCACCCCCACCTCCACTCTCTCTTCCCCCCTTTCCCCCATCCCCCACCCCCTTCCCTCCCTCCTCCTGACCTGCTCCTCCCTCCCTACCTTGTACCCACCTCCCCTCCCCCCCACGCCCTCTCTGAACCTTAATTAAGAAAGATTATCACAAAATATTAAGAAAGAGTAGCCTTTGGCCCCTCCTCTCCCCCCCCATCACTACTCCCCTCGCCCCCCCCCCCCCCCCAAACACCCACGCGGATGTCCGTTCAAGAATAGCATATCCACCAGCAGAGACCTCTTGTTATTCATTACCCATTTCTATTCTGTGCTTCTTTATTTTTTATTCCATATTCGGTGTTTTTTTTCTCTATTCTCTTTTTTTTACAATTTCTGCTTTTGTTTCTTTTGTTTCTTCTCTATCTCTGTCTATTTGGTTGTCTTTCATTCTTACTCTCTCGCTCTCTCTCTCTCTCTCTCTCTCTCTCTCTTCTCTCTCTCTCTCTCTCTCTCTCTTTCTCTCTTTATCTATCTATGTATCAGTCTATTTCATCCTTACTCTTTCTCTCTCTCTTACTCTCTCTCTCTCTCTCTCTTTATCTATCTATGTATCAGTCTATTTCATCCTTACTCTCTCTCTCTCTCTCTCTCTCTCTCTCTCTCTCTCTCTCTCTCTCTCTCTCTCTCTCTCTCTCTCTCTCTCTCTCTCTCTCTCTTTCTTTCTCTCATCCTTACCCTCTCTCCCACCCTCTCTCTCGCTCTCTCTCCTTTCTCTCCTATCTCCTTCCCTCCCACACTCTCTTTACGTATTTTTTTTTTTTTTTAGAAAATTAGACGAACCTTTAAAACAACCCGATACATGACGCAGACTATTTCAACTTTTCCTTAAAAAAGCGAAAAGAAAAGAAAAGAGCAATAAAAGACAAGTCATAAAAGAACTGGAAGAAAGAGATAGCGGGAATACTTCGTAAGTTTTTGTTCTTAGAAGTTATAAAGTTCTAAAATAACCGAGCAATATAATGAACGGCTGGTTAATGAACAGGTCAGGTAAGAGGACCAAGGGAGACAGCGATATAATGAACGGCTGGTTAATGAACAGGTCAGGTAAGAGGACCAAGGGAGACAGCGATAAAGATTTGAGATAGAGA
>NC_061850.1:10907477-10909977 GCF_019202785.1 Penaeus chinensis | reverse complement strand
ACTTACTGTATTTACAAGCTTAGTGAGTTGCATTTCTCTCTACACGCGCGTCATTCAGAAATGTTTATGCATGGAACTCGCTTTCCATTCACAACTTCTGAAAAAAAAATCTATGAATGAAATCGGCTGCCATTCACATCAGAAATAATTAAGAATGAATCCTTATTTCCATTCATAACGTTTGAAATATCTATGAATGAAACTCAGATCCCATTCACAATATCTGAAATAATTAGGAATGAAATCTTGTTCCCATTCATAAAGTCTGAGATATTTATGAATGAAAGTTCGTTCCCATTCACAACGGCAGAAATATTTGTGAATGAACACATCTTCCACTCACAAATGTCTTACGCATTATCGCAATTACACACGGAGATAAACGATAACATCTGTGCGAGCGCGGCATATTTTGGGGGGAAATATTTGCAATAATAGCAATACCATATTATAACAATGAACAGCTTCTTAGGCACATCTCTACAACCTGATACTTACACGCACGCATATATTTATATACTTTATCTATATATATAAAAAAGTTATCTAGAACTCTAAATAAAGGAAACATTAACACTAACATTAAATATTTACAAGAGATTTTGCCCCGTTAAAAAAAACAAAAATCATAAAGAATGGATATAAAATGGAGAGACGCTCGAAACGTGCTGAGGAAGAGGAAGCGAGGGAAGGCCACGGCAACCTTCCCCAGAACAAGGTCATTGCACCAACCGATCTAGATAAGAGTCGTGTTCTCTTTCTCTTTTCTTTCTTTGAGTGAGTATTCTTTCATTTTTCGTTGTCTATTTACTTTTTGCACTTATTCCACTTTCCTTTTCTTTGTCGTTTTAAAGAGATTCGGTTTTCCATTTGGCTTCCTTCATCCCCGAGGAGAAGGAGGAGGGCTTCGTTGTGGGGCAAAAGAGAATCCTTATTTCGTCGAGTAAGAGACGGCGTCCGCCTCGAGCACGGGGCCCGCGGCGGCGTCAGGCACAGTGATGTCTAGGTCGGCGAGGAACGACTATCGGTGGTCGTGTTCGCTCTCGGGAGGGTAGCCCATGTAGTAGGGGTTGTTGGCCGGGTAGTAGCTGCGTCCGCTGTGCGCGCCCACCGTGCCGTAGGCGGGCGGGATGGGCGTGGTGGGCGGGGGCATCATCTTAAGAGTGCCGGCCCGCGAGGAAGCAGGAGGCGGAAGGGTGGGGTAGGGCCCAGGGTAGCCCCCCCAGCTGCTGGGCGGGTGCGGGGGCTTGAGGCAGGTGCAGTTCCCGTGCTGCCGCATGGCCAGCGGTCCCGCCAGGGGGCCGCCGCGGTATTGCGCGTCCGAGCGGAGTCTGATGAGGCAGATGATGATGATGAGCAGCGCCACGAAGGCCACGACGCCGCCAACGATGCCGATGATGACGGTGTCCATGTTGGTGAGGCCGCCGGCGCGCGCGGGCTTGCTCAGCTTGCCGTCGATCTCGTTGTGCCTGTCGTTCGGGCGCCCCGTCATGTCCTCGAAGGTGATGATGTTGTCGGTCGTCACGGGTCGTCGGCGCGTCGTGGTGAAGAGTGGGAGGTCGGTGGTGGTTGTGGTGGGGCGGCCCTGACACGTGAGGTCCTCCTCCTTGAGCGTGGTGAGGACGACCCCCTCGAGGGAAGGGGGCGCCGAGCAGGAGGCGTTGTAAAGGGCGTCGCTGGGACCGCGCTCGACCAGCCAACGGCGGAGGGACTCGGTGTTGCAGTCACAGTAGATCGGGTTGGACGTGAGGCCTTCGAGCTCCAGGTGGCGCTGCCGTGAGTCCAGCGTGTTCAGGAACTGTGGACTCAGTGACGTGATGCCAGAGTGGGACACATCGAGGGAGATCTTTGATGACATCGGCACAGGGAAGAAGATGTTGGAGCCAAGGTTGCTGACACTGGTGTTTACGATGCCGATGGTGAGCTCAGGACTGTTGATGCCAGCGAAGGCACCAGCAGAGAGCGCCTCCACTGAGCGGCCACGGACGGTGAGGCTCCTGAGACGCGGGTAAAAGGCTGGATGGAGCTGGTCATGAACTTCTTTGCTGGTCAACTCAATGTCCACGACCTCCATCCCCGGAAGATCCTCGAGGATGCCCCTTACGTCCATTACGGACAGCATGGGAAGGGTGTGGAGATGCAGCTCATGGAGGGAGCGCAGCGATGTCAGCGCAGCTCGCTCTATGCGGCTGACACGTGGAAGGTGAGCCACACGCAGGACCTCGAGGTTGCCCATGTAGTTGAAATCTCCACGGACAATGTAAGCTAGAGGGTTGTGCGAGATGTCAAGCTCCCTCAGGTCAGGGATCTTGGGCGAGGCACGAGCAAGGCCATAGCTGAGGTTTGGAATCTCGTTATGGGACAGGTCTAGTACCTGTAGATTCTGTGTCAGCTCAAACACAGATTCTTTGATCTCTACAATGTTATTGCCAGAAAGGTTGAGTGACAAGAGGAAGCGAGCTTCAATGACTGGTACATCTGTCACATTCGTGCCAGCCAG
>NC_061850.1:10894977-10902477 GCF_019202785.1 Penaeus chinensis | reverse complement strand
AATAGAGAGAGATATAGGAAAATAAATGAGGAGGAGGAGGAGGAGGAGGAGGAGGAGGAGGAGGAGGAGGAGGAGGAGGAGGAGGAGGAGGAGGAGGAGGAGAAGGCGAAGAAGAAGAAGAAGAAGAAGAAGAAGAAGGAGAAGAAGAAGAAACAGCAGCATACCTGGATCAGGTTGTCGTGGAGCACCAGCGTCCTGAGGCTGGCGAGCTCCTTGAGCGCGTCGGCGGGAACCTCCGTCAGGAAGTTGGAGGAAAGGTCTAGCTCCTCCAGCTTGACAAGCCCCCGGAAGGCGCCGGCTCTCAGGCTGGATAATCTGGAAGGGGGGGAGGGGGAGGTAGTTATGTATGCGGCTGGATGTGGAGAGGGATACGTGCATTCGCGGGTAAGTAGGTCGGTAGACTGATAGATAGGGAGGTAAGCAGGTAAGGAGATAGATGGGTTGGTAAATAGATGGATACGTAGGGAGGTAGAAAATATAAGTGTATAATGTTTAAGCTTACATATTACATATGAGCACAAAATTTATTTTCTTTAATAATTTTTTTTAAATGAGCTAATTCCACATAAAAAAAAAATCTACCAAAAAAAAAAGAAAGAAAAAGAAGACGTTAACACATTGACACAAAAAAAATATTTTAAAATTAAGGAGAAACACCTATATATAATCCCTCCAGCAAGGACCCCTCCTCCTCCTCCTCCAGCTCTCACCTGTTGAACGAGAGGTCGAGGGTGACCAGCTCCGCCAACTCCTCGAAAGCGTTCTCCTCGAGGTTGACTATCCTGTTGTGGGAGGCATTGAGGAAGACCAGGCCGGGCGTGGCGGCGAAGGAGGACTTTTTGATGTTGTCTGTAGGGGGGGAGGGGGAGAAAAGGGGGTTATTGGAGGGGAGAAATGGTGATTATTTATTGGTGGTGGTTGTGGGGGTGGGGGGGTGGGGTGGGGGTGGGGGTGGTGGGGTGGGGGGTGGGGTGGGGGGTGGTGGGGGTGGGGGTGGGGGTGGGGGTGGGGGTGGGGATGGGGGGGTGGGGGTGGGGGTGGGGGTGGGGGTGGGGGTGGAGGTGGTGGTGGATGTGGTGAGGTGGAGGTGGTGAGGTTTGGGTGGGGATGGGGGTAGAGGTGATGATGATGATGATGATGATGATGATGATGATGATGATGATGATGATGATGATGATGATGATGATGATGATGATGATGATGATGATGATGATGATGATGATATGATGATGATGATGATGATGAGAAAGAGGAGGAGAGTGAAGAGCAGGACAAATGATGATGAAGAAGAGGAGGAGGAGGAAGATGAAGGAAGAGAAAAAGTTAAGAAAAACAGGAAGAGGAAGATTAGAAAAACGATAATGACAATGGTAATGATGAAAAGGATAATAACACTAATAATAATAACAACGCCAATGACAGTATGAGAGAAACTAACTCTTCCATTACTTACTCTTTCAATACTAACATACGACGCATTTCAAAACGTAAATTACATTAACCAGTGACTTTGATGGTACATTCGTCGCTAATATTTTCAATAAAACAATTTTTTTCACGGTAATGCACATTTGCAATAATGCATTAAGTGTCTATATGGATTTGTAAATAATGTTCATCGTTCTAGAAAAAAAAACCGTAATAAGATGATAACGTAATGATGGCGATGATATAATGGTCATGTAATGATAATAATTATGATAATCAAAAGTAAGTAAAATTAGGAATTAAGTATATTTAGCGACATTAACGTGACTAGGATTAATATTATTGCTACTTCTAAATCATAGTTAAACGATATTAACGATAGCAATAATGATTATAATAATTAAAAAAAACGATATTTATATTAATGTTGTTGTCTTTTTTTGTCAGCATTATCAGTATTATCATTATAATTGTAATAATCATTATAATAACAACAAAACAACAATAATAATGATAAAGATATTGATAAAGATAATGATAATGTTAATAATAATACAAATAATAACAATAATAATAATAACAATAAACACAATAATAATGATAAAAGTAATAATAATAATAGTAATAATAACAATAACAATAACAACAAAAACAACAACAACAACAAAACACATTAGCCCCAAACTCGCCCCCCATTTCCCAAGGACGACCTACCGATATCATTCTCCTCGATGGTGAGCACCTTCAGGTTGTCGAGGCCCTTGAGTGCAGCCGAGGGAACGGAGAGGAAGCTGTTGCCCTCGATGTGGAGGACCTGCAGATCCTTGAGGGCGGTGAGGAGGCCCGTGTCCAGCTCCTTGATGTGGTTGTAGCCGAGGTTCAGCGTCTGAGGGCGGGAGGAGGGGCGGAGGTTAGGGAGGGCGGTGGCTTCGGCTCTTGGGTGGGGGTTGGGGGGGGGTTAGGGGGGGGTTTAGCTTTTGGGTGGGTGGGCGGTGGGTTTTAGCTTTTGGGTGGGCGGTGGGTTTTAGCTTTTGGGTGGGTGGGTGGGGGTGGGTGGGCGGTGGGGTTTAGCTTTTGGGTGGGCGGTGGGTTTTAGCTTTTGGGTGGGTGGGTGGGGTGGGTGGGCGGTGGGTTTTACCTTTTGGGTGGGTGGGTGGGGTGGGTGGGCGGTGGGTTTTATCGTTTGGGTGGGTGGGTGGGTTAGCTTTTGGGTGGGTGGGCGGTGGGTTTTAGCATTTGGGTGGGTGGGTGGGGTGGGTGGGCGGTGGGTTTTACCTTTTGGGTGGGTGGGTGGTGGGTTTTATCGTTTTGGTGGGTGGGTGGGTTAGCTTTTGGGTGGGTGGGCGGTGGGTTTTATCGTTTGGGTGGGTGGGTGGTGGGTTGAAGCTTTTGGGTGGACGGTGGGTTTTAGATTTTGGGTGGGTGGGCGGTGGGTTTAAGCTTTTGGGTGGGCGGTGGGTTTTAGCTTTTGGGTGGGTGGGCGGATGGTTTAAGCTTTTGGGTGGGTGGGCGGTGGGTTTCAGCATTTGGGTGGGTGGGCGGTGGGTTTAAGCTTTTGGGTGGGTGGGCGGTGGGTTTTTAGTTTTTGGGTGGGTGGTGGGTTTTATCGTTTGGGTGGGTAAGCAGCTGAGTGGGTGGGTTGAGTGGGTGCGCGTGCGAGTTTATCTTTCTCTCTGCCTGTGTGACAGTCTATATACATGTCCAGCTGCTTGTCTGGCGCTCTATTTCTCTGTTTACTTATTTCACGCGCTACAAATGAACAAACAGTGACTTTGAAAATACGAAAAAGGTCATGTAAATAACAGCTGGAAGAAGAGAAAAACCAAGAGTAGAAACAGTAAGAGAAAAACAAGGAAAATGAAATATAATGAGCAATAAGAGTTAGTAAAAGGAGGAGGTGAGAGACGAAAAGAGCAGACAGGAGAGAGAATAAGATAAATAAGAGAAAATATAAGGAAAGGATAAGGGAGAGGAAAGGTCACAATAACCACAAATGAAGCAAGTAACACTGAAGAAAAGGAATAAGAAGAAAGAAACAAAAAAGCTGCAAAGGAAGAGGAGAAGAGGCGAAAGAAAGAAGATAGATGTGAACGAAAAAGAAAAAGATGAATAAGAAAGGTGTGAAACAAGAGGAGAAGGAGGAAACAGAAGAGTAAAAGAGATGAATAAAGAACAAGAAAGAGAGAAAATGGGAAATATACAGAATGAGGAAGTAACCACAGCTCATAATAATATCGTCATATCATCATTGCCTTTATTGCAAATACTCCACCATTAACCTTATTACGACAGAAAATACATTTGACCTTGGGCTTGATGGGCCATAGAGAATAATCGAATCAGGTTAGTTATTAGTAATTACGGCTAATAATAGAGGTAAGAGTCATCGCCAGGAAGTACATCGAGCTCATCCAAACGCACCAGTCATTCGGCCAAATTGTTACTCTTACATTTATAGTAAACAAACTTCTGGTGTGACCGGGTACTGCAAGACTATTTCTGTACATTAAGTATGTTTTACACTTTTTTTTCTTTCTTTTTAGTACACTGAATAATAAAATTTCGATATTTGTTTTCTTCTTCTTTACGATAACTAACCAATCGCAAGGTCTCCTTTATCTTTCCCTAGAAACGAACCAATCACGTACGCTCTTCCGCATCGGCTGACCAACCAGCGTCAAAACTGAAATCGCAACCGACCAATCACGGAGCGCCACCTCACCTGCAAAGCCGTCAGCTTGGCGATTTCTTGCGAGGCGAAGATCGGGTTGTAGCTGTTCCCGAGGAGGTTGTGGTCGAGGCGGAGGTCTAGCAGGTCGTCCTCGAGACCTTCTAAGACGTCCTTGTTGAGGCGACGGATGTCATTACGCGAGAAGTCGACCTTGAGGACGAAAAAGGGAGAAATGAGGAATTAAATTCTTGGCGCCATTAGGATCTCTTCTTACGGGAAAGGGACGAAGTGCCTAAAAGCGTGAAAAAAAGGAGCGAAAAAGAGGAAGGGTAATAATTAGGTAATTATGTTCTTCCTCTCGTGTGAGACGAGGCGTGGATATTAGATGTTTTATTCATATAATTAATCTATTAGCATATCAAAGACCGATGGCAAGATTGTTTCAAACCCATGACAATACGTGAACCGAGGTACGTCGTCTGATAGAGAAATGAATAATAAAATAGTAAAATGATGATGATAACAATAATAACAATAATAATTAAAAAAAAAAAAAAAACAATATGTGTAACTAAAGAAATATATAATTGGAAGGCTGTAACATTATAAAAAAAATAAGAGATGAAAATTAAAATGCATTTGAATTCCGAGTCTCAATGCTGAAAATTGATGCAAAAAGTCACAAGAATGTCTGCAAAACTTTTGTAAATTATGAATTACAAGCGCTAAATAACGCATGATAAGACACTGTTTACTTATATTGTATAATGACAATATTATGCATATATATAATTTGCATGGATACATACATGTTAATGTTAATTACGTAACAGAAATATATGCAAATTACTGTGATATATGACTCAACATATTGATGTAAACACTCTTCATGTCAATTTAAGAAACACATTTTTTAGCCATACATAATTATTAGATAAAACATACGTAATTTACATAAACAATACAACTTATTAGAAAAAAATATACGTAATCATATAAATAATCTAATCTAATCTATCATCTTACCTTCCTCAACGGCAGGTCTGAGGCAGTGAACAGCTGACCCCTGAGAGCCTGGATTCCCGCGTTCCTCTGCGTAAATTCCACGATGTTCATCCTGTAGGAGCCAAGGTCAAAGGTCAAAGGTCGTCCGGCAATGAAGATGATTTTTTTTTTTTTTTTTTTTTTGGGGGGGGGACTATGGTGTTTGCATTTTCTTTTGTTTTGTTTATGTTAAGACACACTTACTATACGGGGATATATATTTTGTATATACATGCAAACGTACACACAAACATGCATACGCACAACAAACAGGAATAAAATAAACACATACATATACCCATATATGTACACGCACCCCATTAAACACACATATATATATCCTCGCACACATGCCCTCATCCCCCCCCCCTACACCCTCACACCCCCACACACACCCCTTCACACTCTTCAACCCTACCCCCCCCCCCCCCCACACACACACACTTAAATCACACTTACCTGAAGGGAAGCAAAGGGAAGTCTCCCGGAAAAGCCACATTGTCACAGTCGATAAAGATCTCATTATCAACAGCAGAACACATGCAAGGGAGAGTCAGCTGTTCGCTCAGCTGTGCGCACGGGACCTTCAGCGGATGAGAAATAGCGGTTACTTAACATCCTTGATGATTAAGGTGTGTTAATTAAATGGGTGATTTTTATCGTGTTTGTAATTGGACTGTAATTAGATTTAATAGTTTTTTGTCGTGTTTGTAACTTTTGATGCGTTTTTGTTGTTTTATTGTTGTTTACGTATGGATTATTTTCGGCCTTACTTTTTTCTTTATTTTGTTGATAGTCTTGTTCGATTCATTTCATCGATTTCTATATCATATTCGTAATCAATCTATTCTGTTTTGTATTTGCTCATTTAGATATTCGTGTTCGTTTACTGCATTCCTTCCTCTACCTCATTTGCATTTTTATTTCCACTTATTAAAACAAAAATGCCAAGCTTTCCTTTCTTCTCTGTCTTTTCTTTTTCCCTTTCTCTTTTTTTTTTCGTCTGCGCGAGAGTTACAAAATCTAATTTCCTTTACCCGAGCGCCGAACCCGAGAGGGCTTGAGGAAACGAAAGAATCCAGTGTCAGACTACAACCGTAAATTAAGTTAGAAATCATACTATTGCGTGTGTTTGTTTGTTTACTGCTCGTGTGTGTGCTCTGTGTGTGTGTGTGTGTGTGTGTGTGTGTGTGTGTGTGTGTGTGTGTGTGTGTGTGTGTGTGTGTGTGTGTGTGTGTGTGTGTGTGTGTGCTGCATAATTAGAAAAAATGAAATGCTTTTTACTATGAATTCTAAATTGACGCCAATAATGACATTCTGATCGAATACAATTCAAAACTTGTTACTCTGTAATTCACTGGACAGGCAAAGTCCCTTTGTTAAGCAGTAATTAACTGAATCATTATATATGTTGCAACGACATTGATTTCTTTCAATCTAAATAGATAAATGAATACACACACACACACACACACACACACACACATACATATGTGTGTGTGTGTGTGTGTGTGTGTGTGTGTGTGTGTGTGTGTGTATAAAAGATAACCAATGTCGCAAATAACTTTCCCTCCCTAACAAAAGACGAAACAGCTTATGCAGAACACAGCCCAAATGGATCAAAAGAAGGGAAGCCATGCACAGTATGACTCGTTGCGCCGTCCCGTTACATCACCCAAGTATATTGACAAGAGGGAAACACTTTTAGATAGATATGCCATCTCTTTTCTCTAATATTTGAAGCTTTATTTCAACCCCTTATGCATGCTACGTTTTCTGTTTCTTTGTCTTCATTACGAATCTTATCATGATAAGAATGGTGCTATTTGTAAACATTACGCTGCGCATCAATAGTAATGACAGAGATAGTAGTAATAATAATGACAGAAATAGTATTATAATAATGTTAATAAGAGTACTGACAATAAAATAAAAATGTCAACAATAATAACATTAAAAATGCTAATAATAATGACAACAACAATAAAAACGCTAATGATAATAATAACGACAATAATAAAAATACTAATAACAACAATAACAACAATAATAAAAAACGTTAATAATAACAACTCCAACAACAAAAAAACACTACCACATATCTCAACAATAACAACAAACAAAACCGCATCACTGAGCGTCTCACCTGCGCCGTCGCCAGCCACGCGTTCGCCGCCAAAAGCAAGAACACAAACATGGCCGCCGTTTTGGAAGCCTCAATGAAAGTCTTCAGGGCGTGTGGGGAATCCGCCCTGCCTTTTTTTTTTTTTTTTTTTTTGTCTCCTTTTTCTTATTTTTGGCTTCTTGGTTTGTGCTGGCGGGGTCTGGAAGGGAAAAAAAGGAAGGTTAGTGAGTGG
>NC_061850.1:10882477-10887477 GCF_019202785.1 Penaeus chinensis | reverse complement strand
TTTAAAATGTAATAATATATAACATCTATTTAAAAAAAAAAAAGGTACAAAGGGTAGTTTAAAATCGGTCAGTTTAAGAAAATGGCGCGAAAGAGCAGAGAGGACGAGTCACTGAAAAAATTCCACAGTTTGGCGCCCTCAACACACCCCCACTATGTCTTCCCCCCCACCCCCACCCTCACCCTTTACCCTTCCTCTTTACCCCAACCTCACTCCACGCCCCTACCCTATCTCCCTAATCTTACTTCTCATTTCTCATTATCAACCCCTATCCCTTCTTCCTTATCACTTATCTCCTTCCCACACTCACCACAGCTCTACCCTTCCACCCTTATCCCCCTCCTTCTCCCTCACTCCTTCCCTCCTTCCCTCCCTCCCTCCCCCCCCTCCGTCCCGGCCTCATCTCTCTCTCTCTCTCTCTCTCTCTCTCTCTCTCTCTCTCTCTCTCTCTCTCTCTCTCTCTCTCTCTCTCTCTCTCTCTCTCTCTCTCTCTCTCTCTCTCTCTCTCGCTCGCTTTTTCCTTCCCTCCCACCCACTCCCTCACTCCCGTCCTCTTTTTTTTCTCTTTCTCTTCCTGTCTTTCATTCCCTCTTTTTTTACATCTCCATTTCCCACTTCTTCTTCCTCTTCCTCTTCCTCTTCTTCTTCTTCTTCTTCTTCTTCTTCTTCTTCTTCTTCTTCTTCTTCTTCTTCTTCTTCTTCTTCTTCTTCTTCTTCTTCTTCTTCTTCTTCTTCCTCTCTCTCTCTCTCTCTCTCTCTCTCTCTCTCTCTCTCTCTCTCTCTCTCTCTCTCTCTCTCTCTCTCTCTCTCTCTCTCTCTCTCTCTCTCTCTCTCTTTCTCTCTCTCTTCCTCTTCCTCTTCCTCTTCCTCTTCCTCTTCCTCTTCCTCTTCCTCTTCGTCTTCGTCTTCGTCTTCGTCTTCGTCTTCGTCTTCGTCTTCGTCTTCGTCTTCGTCTTCGTCTTCGCCTTCCCCTTCGTCGCCCTCTCCTTCTCCCTCACCTCTCACCCGACCCCCATCTCGACCTCAGCCCCGTCCCTCTAACCCCCCCACCCCACCCCCCCTTATAATCCTATCCCCACCCCCCCTCACACCCATTACCCCTTGACCTCTATTACCCCCCCCCCTCCCCTCCCCCCGCTATACGTCTTCATGTCGGGCAAGGTGTGACGCTGATAATTTGTTTTTTTCTTTTAATTGTTTAAATGTTTCTCTTCTGCGTCATTTTCTTCTTTTTATCAATCCGTTGTTTCGTTTGTCTGTCTTTTCATTTCCTTATTTGGTGTTTCCGTTGACTGATTTTGTTGTTGTTTTTTTGTTTTTGTTTATGTTCTTTTGTTCTGGATAGCTAGACAGATAGATAGATAGGTGGATAGATATATATAGCTAGATAGATATCTTATGAACAAATTTAAATATATACATACATACATACATACATACACATATACCTAACATACAAACAAACAAACAAACAAACAAACATATACACACACACACACACACACACACACACACACAGACACATATCCCAAATATCAAAACTATAAAACCCTTATAATTGCCAAAAAATCCCAATTATCTCCTTCGTAATTTGCCACTGGTCATTAACACTCGATTCGAAACTAAGCCACAATTAAGCAAATCGATTACCTGCAATTATAACTCGACGAAGGCCGGTGAAATGAGAGGCTCTTGGGGTATGGCAAGAGCCGAGTGGAAATGAAATGAAATAAAATGAAGTGAAATGAAATGAAATTCAATGAATGGGAATGGGTTGGAATGGGAATGGATTGGAACGGAACGGAATGAAAAGAATGTGAACAAAATATAATTAAATCGAATTAAAAGACATTTTCAAAGTGTATTGTGACATTGTTTTGATTGTATGAATATATCATTTTGTTTTACTCTTGTTTCGTTTATCATTTATTGATTTAACTCTGTTTATTCACTCTTTGATTACTCAAGTCGTATAATTATTAAATTATTGCTAGCAAATTTACTTTACTTTAATTATAGATATTTCACAGGTACGATAATTTTACTAAGCACGCTGAGGACACAGGAATTTACAAACATTATCTTATAACTATCAGGTCTAAGGAATTGGTAATAGTGATCAAAACAATGATGGTAATAATAATATTAATGATGATGAAAATAATAACAATAATAATAACAATAATAACAGTACTGATAATAATAATAAAATAATAATGATAATAATAATGTTTATTATTATTATTATTATCATTATCATTCTTCTTATTATTACTATTATTACTACTACTGTCTTCATCATTATTATCCATATTTTTATTATCATTATCATTATCATTATTATTATTATTATTATTATTATTATTATTATTATTATTATTATTATTATTATTATTATTATTATTATTATTATTATTATTGTTATCATTAGTAGTAGTAGTAGTAGTAGCATTATTATAATTACTACCATTATCATCATTATTACCATTAATATTATTAATATTATTATTATTATTACCATTATCATTACCTATTACCATCATTAAAATAAAAAACACTAAGAAAAATATAAAAAAAACAAAAAGAAAGAGAAAAAAGAAAAAGAAAAACAAAAACAATTTAGGTGTCTTCGAAGAGAGAGAGAGAGAGAAAAAGAAAAGATAAAGAAAAAGATTCTTCAACTTTCAGCAACAACATTGCAACAGCAGGTCACGTTTGTCTTTGTTTACACCTGCAGTTTTAGCTCCAACTCGTCCGGATTTGATGGTGGGAAATTACGCTCTCCGTTCGTCATTTTTTTTTTTTTTTTTTTTTAGGGGGGTGGAGCGTGGGCGTGGGGCGGGGCGGGGCGAGGCGCTTTTTTATTTTTATTTTTTATTTCTGTTTCTCTTTTTTTTTCTATGTCTCTCCTTTTCTTTTTCTTTTTCGTTTCCTTCGATTTTGTTTTCGTTTCCTCTTTTTCTTTTTTTTCTTTCGGGAGAAATGAACAAATAAACAAGGAAGACGGGAAAAAAAATTACAAAAAATCCGGAGAAGAAAAAAAAAAAAAAAAAAAAACATGACTATAAACGCCAGCGGAATAAATAGAAATAATAAAAGACTAAAAATATATGCAAACGATAAGTGAAATGGTGTTATTTACCCGCCTCGCTTCTGGCCGGAGTAATATGGCGCCAAAAAGTGATTCCTTCCGAATTCCCTCTTCGTGGAACTGCTCGTCGCGAATGAATTGAGGGAGAATGAGAGAGGAAGAGAGGAAGGGGGGAGGGAAGGGGAGGAACGAGGGAGGGAGGGAGAATGAGAGAGGATGAGAGGAAGGGGGGAGGGAAGGGGGGAAAGAGGGAGGGAGGGAGAATGAGAGAGGAAGAGAGGAGGGGAGGGGAGGGGAGGGGAGGGGAGGGGAGGGGAGGGGAGGGGAGAGGGAGGGAGGGGCGGAAGGGAAAGGAAGGGAAGGTAAGAGAAGAGAAGAGAAGAGAAGAGAAGAGAAGAGAAGAGAAGAGAAGAGAAGAGAAGAGAAGAGAAGAGAAGAGAAGAGAGAGAGAGAGACAGACAGACAGACAGAAAAACAGACGCTCAAACACACGAAATTCGCCGCGGGGTTCATTCTCTCGCGTGTCTTCATCTGTCTTACTTTATCTTTCTTCTGTGTTTATCAGGTCTATCGCTTAGCTTCCATAAACCCGTAAATGGTCGGAGTTCTCTCTGTCTTTCTCTCGTTTCCTCTCATTTTATATCGCTCTCTCTCTTTCTCTTTTCCATTTCTCTTCCTTTCTCTATCTCCACATTTCTCTACCTGTATCTCTACCTCTCTCCTCTCCCTCTCTCCTCTCTCCTCTCTCCTCTCTCCTCTCTCCTCTCTCCTCTCTCCTCTCTCCTCTCTCCTCTCTCCTCTCTCCTCTCTCCTCTCTCCCTCTCCCTCTCCCTCTCCCTCTCCCTCTCCTTTTCCCTTTCCTCTCTCCTCTCTCCTCTCTCCTCTCTCCTCTCTCCTCTCTCCTCTCTCCTCTCTCCCTCTCCCTCTCCCTCTCCTCTCCTTCTCCCTCTTCTTCCTCTCCCTCTCCCTCTCCCTCTCCCTCTCCCTCACCCTCTCCTTCTCCCTCTTCTTCCTCTTATTCTCCCTCTCCCTCTTCCTCAACTTTTCTCCCTCTCCCGACCTCTTCTTCTCACCCTCTGTTTCTAATTATCTTTCCTTCCGCAGCTCCCTCTCCTCCTTTCTTCTCTTCCGACTCACCGAGATAAACGAGAAAATGATGTTCATCTTAATATCAGGAAATTTATGGCTCCAAAAAGATCTCGTCTGTGCTTGCAAATTGATTCCCGTCTTCTGATTGGCCAGGGAGAGAGGGGAGGGGAAGGGAGGGGAGGGAGGGAGGGAGGGAGGGAGGGAGGGAGGGGGAGGGAAGGGAAGGGAAGGGAAAGGAAGAGGAAAGGGAAAGAGAGAGAGAGAGAGAGAGAGAGAGAGAGAGAGAGAGAGAGAGAGAGAGAGAGAGAGAGAGAGAGAGAGAGAGAGAGAAAGAGAGAGAGAGAGAGGGAGAGAGAGAACGAGAGAGAAGGAGAGACAGACAAACAAAAAGACAGACAAACAGAAACAGACACGTAAGAGTATTTGTTCCATCCTTTTTTGTTTGTTTGTTTGTTTGTTTGTTTTTCTAACAATTCGCATTCATTCTTAGCGTTTTCCTTCTTTTCTAAATGCTTCATCATCTTTTTTTTTTTAACTTGTCCTCACCAACTGTGCAATTAATATCCTCCGTATATTTCCACCTGACGTGTGCTGATGATCGAGAACCAAAGCGATTTATTTGTTGAATAAAATATTTTTGTACAGGTCGCGTTGTCGAGGAAAAATGATCGATGGAAGAGATTATGATATATATGATATATGAATATTGAATATTAATGATAATGATGATAGCATTAATAATAATGATAGAAAGGATGATGATGATGATGATGATGATGATGATGATGATGATGATGATGATGATGATGATGATGATGAT
>NC_061850.1:10862462-10864962 GCF_019202785.1 Penaeus chinensis | reverse complement strand
CTTAAAAGGTCAGGTTAGGATCACGACTTTGGGCTATTCCGCGCGCTAAAAGGGCACGCAAGACTGACCTTATCTATAGCATTCTGTCTTTTCTGTTTTACTTTTACTGGTATTTACGAAGCTCGCCTAATTTGCATACATGTCAAAAGGTATTTATAAGAGACAAGGGAAAGGTAGAGAGAGGAAAGGGGGGAGAAAATAAGCTTTAACCACCTAAAATTTGAATGATGAAAAGGCAGTTGGTCCGTGTGTTTGTCTGTGGTTGGGAAATAGCATTTAATCTTCTTATATATTTTGTTTGTTTGTTTATTTTTTTTCATTTTCTCTTTGGTCCTTGAGGCGAGGTTTGTGCGCATATAAATGATTATATGCTAGCACGTGTTTATATATGTATGTATACATTTACCTTGGCATGTACGTGCATATGCATGCTCATACATACTTGTAAATATTCATCCGCACCTGCATTTATATTAGGAATTAGGTACGCAAATACTGTATTTATTCGTAAGAGAAAGAAAAAAGGGAGAGTGAAAGCAATGACTGTCGCCCGTGCTTGCGTAACTTAACGAATCACGCAAGAGCTGGAATCTCCTTGCATGATCTCTCTTCCGCCGCCTTCTCTGCCCCCTTATCTGCTCCCTCAGACCCCTTATCTGCCCCTTCATCTCCCTTTTCTCATCCTTCATCCCCCTTATCTCCCTCCTCATTCTCCCTTATCTGCCCCTTATTAATCCCTATAATATACTCCCTTATCTACTCTTTCCCTCCCTTACCTCCTCCCTCCTTCCCCTTATCTCCCCTTCACCCCCCTTACCTCCCCCCTTGCTCCCTCATCTCCCCCTCATCCCCCTTACCTCCCCCTCCCCCTCCTTACCTCCCCCTCCCCCCCTTACCTCCCCCTCCCCCCTTACCTCCCCCTCCCCCCTTACCTCCCCCTCCCCCTCCCCCTCCTTACCTCTCTCCTCTCCCCCTTACCTCCCCTCCCCCTCCTTACCTCCCCCTCCCCCTCCTTACCTCCCCCTCCCCCTCCTTACCTCCCCCTCCCCCTCCCCCTCCTTGCCTCTCTCCTCTCCCCTTCCCCAAAAAACCTTTACTTTTCAGGCACGTGTTAATGGTCGTTCACAGATCATTAAACGTGGTCAGCATGTAGAGTCTGTGAGGGCGTGAGGGGGTTGGTTAAGGGAGGAGGGGGGGGAGGGGGGGAAGGGAGGGAGGGGAGAGGGGAGGAGTCTTGAGGAAGTGAAAAGAAGGGAGTGGGTTTTAGTGATAAGTGAAGCGTGCATCTTTTTTTTTTTTTTTTTTTTTTTGTTAGAGGGGGGGAGGGGGTATGGTGTGATCGGGTGTTTTACCGCTTTGATGTCACTCTCTCCGTATTTCTCCCTTTCTCTCATGCACAGGTTATATACTTACATATCAAATATATGTAGTAAAGATATACTCTTATGCATTTAAAATGTATTCGTATACACATGTATATCTATATGTGTATCTGTGTGTATATACATGTACATATGTACATATATATATATATATATATATATATATATATAATATCTGTACATATATATATATATATATATGTGTATGTGTGTGTGTGTGTATACATGTACATATGTATGTGTATATACATACATATACATATATGTAGAGAGAGAGGGAGAGGGAGAGAGAAAGGGATAGGCAGATAGATAGATAGACAGGAAATTAGGTAGGCAGTTAAGTAGATAGAAAATTAAGGTAGGCAATTATGTATACGTATATATATACATATATGTATATATATATTTTTTTTTTATGAAAGCTTAAAAATCAGCATGTGAGAGAGAGAGAGAGAGAGAGAGAGATAGATAGAGAGAGAGAGAGAGAGAGAGAGAGAGAGAGAGAGAGAGAGAGAGAGAGAGAGAGAAAGAGAGAGAGAGAGAGATAGATAGATAGAGAGAGAGAGAGAGAGAGAGAGAGAGAGAGAGAGAGAGAGAGAGAGAGAGAGAGAGAGAGAGAGAGAGAGAGAGAGAGAGAGAGAGAGAGAGAGAGAGAGAGAGAGAGAGAGAGAGAGAGAGAGAGAGAGAGAGAGCCAACCGACCAGACAGGCAAAAAAGGAGACCACGAAATAACCCGCAAAAGGTCGGGAGGAACCTATCACGTCTCCTTCAGGGCGGGGCGCTCGCTCCCCTCCCTTTTCTTCCCTTCCTTCTCCTTCTCACCGTTGCTTGCCATTTTTCACCTTTCCCTTGTTTTCGTCCCCTCCCCTCCCCTCCCCTCCCCTCCGCTCCACTCCAATCCACTCCCTTCCCTTCCCCTCCCCTCCCCTCTCCTCCCCCTCCCCTTCCTTCCTTCCCCATGCTCCTCCCCTCCCCTCCCCTTCCCTCCTTTCCCCTCCCCTTCCCTTCCCTCCTTTCCCCTCCCCTCCCCTTCCCTCCTTTCCTTTCCCTCTTTTCCCCTGCCCCTCCCCTTCCCTTCCCTCCTTTCCCCTGCCCCTCCGCTCCCCTTCCCTTCCCTT
>NC_061850.1:10847462-10849962 GCF_019202785.1 Penaeus chinensis | reverse complement strand
GAGTGAGTGAGTGAGTGAGTGAGTGAGTGAGTGAGTGAGTGAGTGAGTGAGTGAGTGAGTGAGTGAGTGAGTGAGTGAGTGAGTGAGTGAGTGAGTGAGTGAGTGAGTGAGTGAGTGAGTGAGTGAGTGAGTGAGTGAGTGAGTGAGTGAGTGAGTGAGTGAGTGAGTGAGTGAGTGAGTGAGTGAGTGAGTGAGTGAGTGAGTGAGTGAGTGAGTGAGTGAGTGAGTGAGTGAGTGAGTGAGTGAGTGAGTGAGTGAGTGAGTGAGTGAGTGAGTGAGTGAGTGAGTGAGTGAGTGAGTGAGTGAGTGAGTGAGTGAGTGAGTGAGTGAGTGAGTGAGTGAGTGAGTGAGTGAGTGAGTGAGTGAGTGAGTGAGTGAGTGAGTGAGTGAGTGAGTGAGTGAGTGAGTGAGTGAGTGAGTGAGTGAGTGAGTGAGTGAGTGAGTGAGTGAGTGAGTGAGTGAGTGAGTGAGTGAGTGAGTGAGTGAGTGAGTGAGTGAGTGAGTGAGTGAGTGAGTGAGTGAGTGAGTGAGTGAGTGAGTGAGTGAGTGAGTGAGTGAGTGAGTGAGTGAGTGAGTGAGTGAGTGAGTGAGTGAGTGAGTGAGTGAGTGAGTGAGTGAGTGAGTGAGTGAGTGAGTGAGTGAGTGAGTGAGTGAGTGAGTGAGTGAGTGAGTGAGTGAGTGAGTGAGTGAGTGAGTGAGTGAGTGAGTGAGTGAGTGAGTGAGTGAGTGAGTGAGTGAGTGAGTGAGTGAGTGAGTGAGTGAGTGAGTGAGTGAGTGAGTGAGTGAGTGAGTGAGTGAGTGAGTGAGTGAGTGAGTGAGTGAGTGAGTGAGTGAGTGAGTGAGTGAGTGAGTGAGTGAGTGAGTGAGTGAGTGAGTGAGTGAGTGAGTGAGTGAGTGAGTGAGTGAGTGAGTGAGTGAGTGAGTGAGTGAGTGAGTGAGTGAGTGAGTGAGTGAGTGAGTGAGTGAGTGAGTGAGTGAGTGAGTGAGTGAGTGAGTGAGTGAGTGAGTGAGTGAGTGAGTGAGTGAGTGAGTGAGTGAGTGAGTGAGTGAGTGAGTGAGTGAGTGAGTGAGTGAGTGAGTGAGTGAGTGAGTGAGTGAGTGAGTGAGTGAGTGAGTGAGTGAGTGAGTGAGTGAGTGAGTGAGTGAGTGAGTGAGTGAGTGAGTGAGTGAGTGAGTGAGTGAGTGAGTGAGTGAGTGAGTGAGTGAGTGAGTGAGTGAGTGAGTGAGTGAGTGAGTGAGTGAGTGAGTGAGTGAGTGAGTGAGTGAGTGAGTGAGTGAGTGAGTGAGTGAGTGAGTGAGTGAGTGAGTGAGTGAGTGAGTGAGTGAGTGAGTGAGTGAGTGAGTGAGTGAGTGAGTGAGTGAGTGAGTGAGTGAGTGAGTGAGTGAGTGAGTGAGTGAGTGAGTGAGTGAGTGAGTGAGTGAGTGAGTGAGTGAGTGAGTGAGTGAGTGAGTGAGTGAGTGAGTGAGTGAGTGAGTGAGTGAGTGAGTGAGTGAGTGAGTGAGTGAGTGAGTGAGTGAGTGAGTGAGTGAGTGAGTGAGTGAGTGAGTGAGTGAGTGAGTGAGTGAGTGAGTGAGTGAGTGAGTGAGTGAGTGAGTGAGTGAGTGAGTGAGTGAGTGAGTGAGTGAGTGAGTGAGTGAGTGATTGAGAGAGAGGAGAGATAGAGATATGTAAATCGTAAAAGAAACCCACCCCACACACACACACACACACACACACCACACACACACACACACACACACACACACACACACACACACACACACACACACACACACACATATGTAAACGTAACATCACACAAGTTCACAACTATCACCTGACTACCCCCCCCCCCCCCGACCCACAACCCTCCTAGCTTCCCTAATTATAAGCGAGTCATTACAATCACAGTCATTAAAAGTTCATTGCCCTTCGTTTGACAGGATCATCTTGTTATAATGTTCTTCCGTGTGTTCTTCAAGTTATTGATGTAGTTCTTTTCTTTTTGATTTTAGAAATAAACGGCAAATATACTGGTTATGATAGTCATCCTATGGTTGTGTTGTGTTTGCATCTGTGTGTGTGTGTGTGTGTGTTGTGTGTTGTGTGTGGTGTGTGTGTGTGTGTGTGTGTGTGTGTGTGTGTGTGTTGTGTGTGTGTGTGTTGTGTGTGTGTGTGTGTGTGTGTACAAATGTACATGTATATACATATATATATATATATATATATATATACATATATATATATATTTATATATATATTTATATATATATATATATGTGTGTGTGTGTGTGTAATACATATGTGTGTGTGTGTGTGTGTGTGTGTGTGTGTGTGTGTGTGTGTGTGTGTGTGTGTGTGTGTGTGTTATAGTTATTGTTACGAGTAGTATTCGCAATTTATCTGTCTTAACAGAAAATACTGGATAAAAAAGGAATATATTCACGGCAACTCCTGCTTCGCGATTTCTCGTAAATTCTCACAACGGCGCTCTCGCTATTGCTAAAATGTGAAATCCAG
>NC_061850.1:10814962-10844962 GCF_019202785.1 Penaeus chinensis | reverse complement strand
CATACGTACATACATATGTAAATATGTATTTTTCTTTATATGTGTGTGTGTGTGTGTGTGTGTGTGTGTGTGTGTGTGTGTGTGTGTGTGTGTGTGTGTGTGTGTGTGTGTTTGTGAGTGTGTGTGTGCGTGTGTGTGTGTATAGGTAAATATATATGTGTATAAGTAAATATATATATATATATGTGATTACTATATATGTATTATATATGTGTGCGAAATCCCAAAGTACCCCTAGTCAATGCACATAACGTTGTGAGAATGGTTGCAAAGGGAGGGGGTTAGTGCCTAAGTGGCAGTTTTGCATCCCTGCAGGTACTGGTTATGTGAAGGGTTTGTTTAAACTGTTTGTGAAGGTCTCAACTGCTGCTGTTTCTATGACGAGTATGATGCGTGGGAAACGTGTTATTAAGTTATTACGCTGCGCACACACAGACACACACACACGCAAATAGATACACATATGTGTATATAAAAAATCTAGTTTTTATTTGAAATGCCCTAAAGTCATTTGTTTATTCTCAACCGAACTACACAATGGCAGCATTAGATTAGCATTGCATAATTGCAAAGGCAACGACAATGCCACGGCTTGCGTAGTCTTAAGTGCCTGAGCACAATAACCCTCTAGTTATTGATTTGCAATTCAGCCATTGTGCATGCAAGGCTATACAACCTCCAACTAACGAACCGGTATTTAGAGGAAAAGTGAGAACATTGTACGTGTGTGCCATGGTTACATTGTTGACTTAGCCTTGCATTTAAATACCTGACTTTTCTTTTCCACAAAATGTAGGCTTTTTACACAGACTTATTCATAAGCTGAATTTAAAAACAATGCTACTGTCATTTCAACTATTTTCATAATTTGTTCAGTTATTTCTTCAGTATAATTTTTAATCTGAACGTCAGCATCTGTATCATTCCATGACCAGTATCCTCTATTATTTAAACCATCGTTATCATTAACGCATCAACATTGTCATCTCGTGCATCATTACCACCACGATGATCTATCGCCATCTCTTCATGTTTCAGTTTCATCATCTTTTAACTATCAACATTACCATTTTAACTACCAACATCTCCATCAGTATCATTTTTATCATCTTAATCATTATCTTTCTAACCATCCTAATCATCATTTTGTTTTTATCCATACTCTTCATCATCATCCTTCTAACTATCCTCTTCATAAGACAAGACAATTTTCTTGCCTCATTTTACCTTTATGGAATCTCCTTTCTCTTTCAAGACAATATTCTTCTCCTGCTCATTTTTCTTATTATTCTTGTTCTTCAGACCATAACTTTTAGCTAAGAAAAAGGTCTTGCGATCTTCCCCTTCTTTCCCGTGGATCGGAAAGAGGACATTATTTTGGTAGAGAGAGAGAGAGAGAGAGAGAGAGAGAAGAGAGAGAGAGAGAGAGAGAGAGAGAGAGAGAGAGAGAGAGAGAGAGAGAGAGAGAGAGAGAGAGAGAGAGAGAGAGAGAGAGAGAGATAGAGAGAGAGAGAGGAAGGGATATGGCAGAAAAGAGAGAGAAGGACCAAGAGAGCCAATGAAAATATAAACACAGACATAGGCCATTTAAAGACCAAAACGAGATTCACAAAAGTGCTCTACACGATTTACTGTGCAGAAGCTGTTGTCTGAGGGAAAGCCAGCAACCACCAATACAAAAAAAGAAGAGAGATAGAGGGAAGAGTGGGAGTAGGAAGGTGAAAAGGTGACAAAAACTCGATACTGGAATGATCGCAAAAACTGGGTTTTGTTTAGCGTGGTTCATGTAGAGAGAATAAATGTCTATTTTTGTGCTCTCTTTTCTCTCTCTCTTCTCTTCTCTCTTCTCTTCTCTATCCTTCGCTTTCTCTCTCTTTTCTTCTTTCTTTTTTTCTCCTCTCTTCTCTCCTCTTTTTCCTCTCTCCTCTTTTCTCTCTTCTCTCTCCTCTCTCCTCTCTCTCCTTATTCCCCCTATCATACTCTCCTCTACAATATAAAGAAACGCATATGGATAAAGATATTTTAGTTTTTCAGGACAAACCACACTGAGATTGGAACTAAAGAGAAAGCGCAAGAATTTGATGGATGTATGAGTAGTAAAGGCGGGGAAATTTTAGATAGCTGAGTGTGTGTGTGTGTCTGTATGTATATGTGTGTGTGTGTGTGTGTGTGTGTGTGTGTGTGTGTGTGTGTGTGTGTGTGTGTGTGTGTGTGTGTGTGTGTGTGTGTGTGTGTGTGTGTGCATAAATAAATATATATGTATATTTACATATATTTGTATATATATACATATATGTATATATATATGCATACTTATGCGTGTATGTGTGTATATATCTGTATATATGTATATGTGTGTATATATGCATATGCATATGTATGTGAGTGTGTGTGTGTGTGTGTGTGTGTGTGTGTGTGTGTGTGTGTGTGTGTGTGTGTGTGTGTGTGTGTGTGTGTGTGTGTACATGTATGTATGTATGTATGTATGTATGTATGTATGTATGTATGTATGTATGTATGTATGTATGTATGTATGTATGTATGTATGTATGTATGTATATGTATGTATGTATACATATTATAATGACGCGAAGCGAAAAAACGAATACTTATTGTCAATACTCAACAGCACAAAAAGAGAGATTAAGTTTAGACGTGTGTTAGTGTTGTTTTTTATCAAGTGTTTTCTCGCTTTTTATCTCCCTTTGTGTCTGTCTGTGAACAAGACATTCGACTTGAACGAACGCATCAAAACAATGTATATTTTTTTCTTTGTTTGTTATTCTCTTTTTGTCCAGGGAGAGGTATACGTTTCGACTCTCTCCCCATCTCTATCTCTATCTCTATCTCTATCTCTCTCTCTATCTCTCTCTCATTTGAGTCTGTGTGTGTGTGTGTGTGTGTGTGTGTGTGTGTGTGTGTGTGTGTGCCCCCCCCCCCTCCTCTCCCCATTTTTTTTCTTTCGCTCTAATACCACTCCCTGCTACCGGATAATGAATCATACCACAAATACTTGTTTTAGGATAATGAATCATACCATAAAATACTCGTCTTAAGGGTGTATTCCGCCATGCAACTGGCCTAAAAAGCAGAAATGAATGCTCTCGATTTGATTATTCCCGTACCAGACACGCCAGAAGCCACCCCTTTGCCTGGAAAATATTCATCGTAAGAACTTATGTAAGTATAAAGGATTATTGATTGACAAGCAGGGATATTACTAATGTTTCATAGCTAAAAGTGAAAATTAAAATTAGGAGATCTGAATTCGACGGAAGTTTCATATATGCAAGACAGATATAAAGCACATATCAGAAAATCAGCGACATAAACAAAGCTTAAAAGAAAATGAAACAGCGAAAAAAAGAGAGATAAAAAAAAAACACGACAAACACAGCAAACATAAACATAAATAACACTTTAAAAAATGCCTCCAAACATCCGGATTCCTCCGCCTACCAATCCAGACAAAGAGCAACCGTTCGACAAGACACGTTGGAGTGAAAATATCCCGGCGTTCGGCTACGTCACGCAGGCAGTATCCGCGGATTCATGTCTGCAAAAACTGGCTCTGCGCGGAGGAGGTAAAGCGGGAGGCCTTTGTTTAGGTGCTTCGACATCCGCGGGAAATCTTCCTTTGCATTTTTTTTATAAAAAGATGAAACAAATGAGAGATTAAACAAGAGGGACATAAAAAGGAGAGACATGGAAGAGTTATAAGAAGGAAAATCAATCTTGGAAGGCCGGAGAGAGAGAAATGGAAGCCTAAACGAAGGAGGTGAAAATGTAGGACGCCGTTGCTTAGGGGGGTTGGGGGGAGGGGGGAGCAACATGGCCCCCGTGCAAGACTTGTTTCTCCAGGGATGATTGGAGGCGACTGTCGCACTTTGCACATTTCCTCACGAGCACACCTGGGTGCTTGCGCGCGGGCGCTCATTTTTACGTTTATGGATGTGCTCAGGGTTATAAGTCACTGAGTGGGTGAGTGAGTGAGTGAGTGAGTGAGTGAGTGAGTAAGTGAGTGAGTGAGTGAGTGAGTGAGTGAGTGAGTGAGTGAGTGAGTGAGTGAGTGAGTGAGTGAATGAGTGGGTGGGTTGGTGCGTGTGATATATATATACATATTCATATATATAAAGAGAGAGAATTAGTGTGTGTGCATGCGTGCGTGCTTGCGAGAGTGTGTATGTGCGTCCGTATGTATATCTATCTACTGTTACCGAGAGTGACCACAATTTTTGTCACCATCACTGATTACTATATAGTCATTATCTGTGTTATTGTAATCGAAATTCATGAAACCAATTATCTTCGTCTGATTACCTGCTGCACCATGACTAAAATTATAAAACGAAAAAGCAAGAATAATAATAAAAATAAATAAATAAAAAAAAGAACATCGGAAGAGGATTTACATACATCAGCAGACAGTGAGGAGGATGGGCTTTTATGCAAATAGTCGCATTGTTTAAGTGCCTCTCCATTTCGTTCAATGATGGTGTATTCTCATAATGCTGTTATCCACCCCCATCCCACTCCTTCCAAATCCTTCAATTCCCACTCCCCACAGTTCCCAATCCAATCCCATCCTTCCCTTCCCTCCCCTTCACTTCCCTTCCCTCCCCTCCCCTGCCCTTCACTTCACTCCATTCCACTCCACTTCCCTTCCCTCCCCTCCCCACCCCTTCCCTTCCCTTCTCTTCCCTTCCCTTCCTTCCCATCCCTTCCTCTCCCCTCCCCTCCCTCCCATCCCTTCCCCTTCCCCTCCCCTCCCCTCCCCTCCCCTCCCCTCCCCTCCCCTGCCCTTCACTTCACTTCACTTCACTTCACTCACTTCCCTCCCCTGTTACCTTATAATAACCCTCCCACCCCATCCGCCTACCTCTATCAGTCGCATTTATTTACTCCAGCGTAACAACTAAACGACTACCTTTCTTAATGAGCCAATTACTTCACTACGGGAGCTAATTAGCAACAGCAATCAGGAACTGACGATCTATTTTCTACTTATTACTCCTCTTCCTTTATCTCTCATATGTTATCTTATTGACAAGTCTTCTATCTTTCTATCTTCATCTCTCATCCTCTTCTGTCAGTCTGTCTGTCTCACACTCTCTTACTTTCCCCACCACTTTCCTTCTCTCCCTCTCTTCCCTCCACCTCCCATTCCTCTTCTTTTTCCTTCCCTCCCATTTCCCCTTCCCACTCTCCCACACGTTTACCATCCTTCCCTCTCTCTCCCTCACCTTCAACCTCTCTCCTTGAAGGAAAATATTTCAGAAATAGCAAAAAAAAAAAAAAAACGATACAGAACAGTCAAAAATAAGAAGTGATTTAATCTCCCTCGTCTGAAGAGAGTAACAAATCTTGAAACTTTCGCCGTTAAACTGTTACCGCATGTTTTGTTTTATTTCATTTGTCGTATTCTATTACATTTCGTCGTCTTTTATTTTGTTTGTTCGTCGATTATCATGATTGGATTCACGGTGTTATCGTTATCATCACTGTCTGTCATCCGAGTCATCATCATGTTCGCGCCTATTTCGATCGCTGTAAATAGGTATTATTAACGTCATTGAAAGTATAATGATGAATATTACGAATGTCGTTTATTTCATCCTTATATGTTGTACGAGATGACATTAAGCAACGAACATCATCTGCCTTTTTTTTTTTTTTTTTTTTTTTTTTTTACTTGCAGTAAAATGAAGAGTAAAAATGAAACTCATCTTCTATGAACCAGATTGCTTCTCTCATTCCATTTGTTCAGTTTGATTGAATTCACCGCTCATATTGCTCCTCTTCTCTGGTGTATCGAATTTCCCTTTTTAATTTCTAGAATCAATCTTATTTATCCACAGAGTGCTTTGAACATTCTCTCTCTCTCTCTCTCTCTCTCTCTCTCTCTCTCTCTCTCTCTCTCTCTCTCTCTCTCTCTCTCTCTCTCTCTCTCTTAATCTATTTTCCCATCTATAAAAATGGGGCATGGAAGGATAGAAGAAACAAATACGGCGAAGAAAAGAGGAAGAAAGAAAAGAAAAAAAAAATACCAGAGAATGAAAAACGTGTTGCAAGCTAACAGAAAGCAATAACTTACGTGAGGGGTTGGTGGTGCGTGGCTGGATGCAAAGTGACCCGAGTAGCATCTTTGTATTTCAAATCATTATCACCAACCTGTTATCTTCCAAACAGCTGCCATCGATAACTTGTCAATTATCAAAGAATCATCATTATCGCCCTCTTAATTACCAAATAATCATCATTTCCATCCTGTCAATCCGTCAGCGATCGTCTTTGCCACACAGCAAAATAATATCAAGAATAATAATATTCAGTTATTTATTTCTCAAAAAATATAAATCTGATAAAAGGAACTAAGATTAACGAGGAATTGAAGAGATATAACGGTAATAAAAATGGAGAGAATAGACACATGCTATTCGGGTGAAAATACCAATAAATTGCAGCGAAGGAAGATGTTGCAATAAAGGACGGAGAAGGAGAGAGATGGAAAGAGAGAGATGGGGAAATCGCCAAGACACGAACCTGTCAAGTGACTCGCACAAGCATGAGGGAAATGGGGCTCACGAGTAATATACGAATAAAATACACGAATGGAGCACAAGGTAGACCTAACGCGCATGTCACACGAATATAACACAAGTACTGCATGCTTAAACCATAATAAACCTGAATGAAAGAGAGAAAAAAAAACATTTAACATATTTATTGCTTAAACCACAATGCAATGAGGTACCTACACATGACATAAATTTATCACATCTGTTCCACAACGCAGGATTAATTCACGAACACAACACTCAAACACTTATCACACACGAATAAAATAACACAACACAAGGTACAAACACACACACACACACACACACACACACACACACACACACACACAACACACACACACAAACACACACACACACATACCCCCACGACCCCTAACAATAACAACAACACAAAGACGAACCCCAACACCTGTCTCCCTCGCGTGAGTCATCAACAAAGAAATGACTCGCGAATAGTGATGAATGAAATACAAGACTGATGATGATGGTGATGATGATGGCGGTGGTGGTGGCGATCAGCAAAGGTGTAACGAACACTTTGGAGCGTCACTCGCAAGATGGCCGAAGTGATGACAAGTGATGACTACCTTGTATGTGAGTGAGGACGTTGGTCTTTGCCACTGTGGTGCTGATGTAGACTACGATACAAGTATAAGTTTCTATGTATATATGGATTGATGTATGAATGAATAAAAGTATATATATATGCATGTATGTATGTATCTTAGCATGTCTGTCTGTCTGTCTGGATGTTCGTACGTATGCATATATATTTTTACTGTATGCATACACGTGTTTTATGTGTCTATATATAAACATACCACTTATCAATAACTGTTATATACTCAGGTAAGTGTGAAAAAGACAAGAAACAAGTTATCCTCCTTGTAATTGTATATGACATGCGCTGTCACCTGGCGATAAATGCCATGGTTCTATCATGGACAATGCTTCTTTGTGTGTTTGGATGAGTGACCCTAGAAAGTAATAATAATAGTAATAGCAGCAGCAGCAGTAGTAACAATAATAATAATAACAATAATAATAATCACATATACAGAATATGATAATAGAAAGAAAAAAAGGTTGTTGTATTAGTTATAGCCTTGAAACGATAAAAAAAAGGTCTTGCTTAATTTCGAGATCTTCTTTTCTTGAAATGCTTTGAAAAGAGGGGTCGGGGAGAAAAGTTTTATGCTCTACTCTCTCTCTCTCTCTCTCTCTCTCTCTCTCTCTCTCTCTCTCTCTCTCTCTCTCTCTCTCTCTCTCTCTCTCTCTCTCTCTCTCTGTCTCTCTCTCTCTTTCTTAGTTACTAACACACACACACCTTTTATCACCTCTCACGCAGCCCTCTCCTCCCTCTTTTCACCTCTTCCTTTTGTTCACCCTTTTCATCTCCCATCACCCCACACCCAAGTCTACCACCTTTCGTTACCTCAACGACGACGATGACGACGAACAACGACGACGCAGAAGTCTCATCAAAGTTGTCCGCGAAGTTAACGAACTGTGCGGAACCAGACCGGGTTACATCGACCCTCGCGAAATGCGCCGTGTCATGGCGTCGCCGAGCCCGCAAATCACGCCCGAAGAGATGAAACACGCTGCGTGATGAGGAAGAGGAAAAGGAGGAGGAGGAGGAGGTGGAGGGCGTGATGGGCTGAAGGTGGAGGTGGAGGGGAGGATGGGATGATGAGGAGGAGGTGGAGGAGGGGAAGGGAAGAAGGAATGAGGAGTAGAATGAAGAGAGTGACAAGGTAGGAGTAAATGTGAGGGTAAAGGATAAGTGAATGGGGGAGGTAGATGGGGGGATAGGAGGTTGGGGGATGGGTAGATGAGGTTGGGGGGAATGGGGATTGAAAAGGGTGAAAAAAGGAAGAGTTGAAAAGGGGGAGGAGAAGACTGCGTAAGAGATGACAAAAGAGGTGTGTGTGTGTGTGTGTGTGTGTGTGTGTGTGTGTGTGTGTGTGTGTGTGTGTGTGTGTGTGTGTGTGTGTGTGTGTGTGTTTGTGTGTGTGTGTGTGTTAGTTACTGAGAGAGAGAGAGAGAGAGAGAGAGAGAGAGAGAGAGAGAGAGAGAGAGAGAGAGAGAGAGAGAGAGAGAGACAGACAGACAGACATGTGAGAGTACCAAGACAGTACCAGACAGACAAACACCCATTAAATGAAGAAAAAAAAAAAAGAGAAAAAGACAGCGTACAAGTGTGAGAGAAAAAAAAAGCGAGAGTGTTTGAGCGTTTGTCTGCGCAAATACCAAGAGATCGTGAGCGACAGAAGGGAGCGTGAATGGGAGACAAAAGAAAGGGAGAGCGAACAGAGTGTGAGAACAAACGTGGAGGAAGCAGGATGACAAGAGAAACAGGCAAGGGTGAGAGAGTGGCGATAATGATGACGACTATTATTGTGGTGATGATGATTGTGATAATCAGAATAAGAATAAGAATAAGAATAGATAAAGCAAGGAAGAGGGATATGAAAGAAAAGAAAACATACTCGGAAGCTGCATAAAAAAACGGCGAATGAGAAATAAGAGAAAAGAAAGGAAAGAAAATTAATAGCATATAAGGAAGTTGATAAACAGTAAGAGTATTAAGAATCGAAAGCTTCAGAAAATGCAAGGAAATGAGAGAACTTAAAGGAAATGAAAGAAGAGAATTAGAGACATTTCTTTTACACTTTTATCTTTCACTGCCTCTGATCCTCTCATTACTTTTATATATGAATATCCATTTAAATATTAAAAAAACACAAAAAAACACAGTAATTAGATTCTCTTCATATTTTCATCTAACTGACAAGAAATGGAAGGAGTAAAATTTAATTCTGAGCAATCACAAGACAAAATTAATAACTTAAAACGAGTAATTTAACACCACTTAAAATCACCATGTCAGCGAGTACATTTCCAAATGACAAAAAAAAAAAAAAAAAAAAAAATCTCTCTCTCTCTCTCTCTCTCTCTCTCTATATATATATATATATATATATATAGAAAAAAAGAAAAGCAAAAAAAGTGAAATAAAAGTCACTCTAAAGGAAAAACCCATTATTTTGAGTGTATATTCCATAGCATTTCCGTTCAAAATTACTATGCTCTCTTCGGGTGAATAAACCGAAATTACACAACAGACTGAGAAATGTGTCCTTCCCGTTGCTTTTGTTTTGTGAAAAAAGAAGTATCCTCGTTTCATTCTAACTTTAAATATCCTCCTTATATATATATATACCTTTTTTTTATTCCATATTTCTAGTTTCTTGGAAAAGTCTGCTTTCTAATTTTAAATATCTTTTTATATTCCTAATCAAACGAAAGAGGATATTGCCTGTGGGAAGTGTGTTGGGTAGGGCCTTATGTAAGTCTTTGAGTGTGAGAAAGAACACCATGCACCTCTTCAAACTTGTAAAACTACGAAGAACGTGGCAATATAGGACTTAATCGTCCTACAAATAGGATATCCTTAATTATAGCCTTCATCCTAGTTACTCATTAACTTCCTCCTTCTCTTCCTACGCCGTTCTTCACCGCGGGGTTTTGTGAGTGACAGAATCATGCCGTGAAGCCTTGACAGGGAGACAGGCAGGGTGTCGAGGCAGGGGGACAGACCGGCACAAGCGGACAGACCAGTTTCCCTTGTCCTCCTCCCTTCCCTAACCCTCTCCTCCCCCAACTCCTCTACCCCTATCCCCCCTCCCTCGCCTTCCTCTTTGACTCCTCCCCTCCTTTGTTCCTACGCTTGCTCCTCCTCTTCATTTTTGTATTTATTCTACTACTACTTCTTACATAAAAAAAATAATATTGTTCTTCCTCTTTTTTTATCTTCACCTTCTTCTCTTTTCCTCTCAATCCTCCTTATCCCCCCTCTCCTCTTCCTCTTCCGCCCTTCCTCTTTTTCCTTTAGTCTATTCCCCATTCTTCTTCTTTTTCTCCTTTTTCTTCTTCTTCTTCTTCTCCTTCTCCTCTTCCTCCCCCCCCATTCCTCCCTCCTCTTCCATCTTCTCTCCCACCCCCTCCTATATCCCCTCCCCATCCTCCCCCTTCCCCTTTCCCCCATTCCTCGCCCCCCCACCCCCCCTCTACCCTTCCCTCTGCCATGTTCACCTTGGATCCTAACGCTACCCAGCCCACGCTCCTCCCTGAACATACACCTTTACAAACGTCTCTCTGTGCAACATAAAAGAAGTATTTGCAACAAAGAGTAAACTGCCCTTTTAATCTATACGCTGGACTATTTAACCATTATAATGTCGATTATTCAAAGAAAGGTCAATAATGTATTCTGAAACAACACGATCATTGTTTGAAGCACACAAAAAAAAGTAAAACACTTGCAAGAACACTGGTGACCTTTGCAATTGCCTTCTTAATACTTGTTCAACCCAATGACATGAGACGCTTACTGCTAGATATATCTCCAGATATTGCTAAGCCTTTCAGTTCAATATGAGGATACACATTCATATGCATGCACCCACATACACATACACACGCATACGTACATAAAGAGTGAGAGAGTGAAAGACAGAGAGAGAGAGAGAGAGAGAGAGAGAGAGAGAGAGAGGAGAGAGAGAGAGAGAAAGAGAGAGAGAGAAATGAAGATAAAGGAAAAAATATAAATTTATACATATTAAATACTATTTCAAGAATCAGCCCAAACCTCAAATTCTCTCTCTCTCTCTCTCTCTCTCTCTCTCTCTCTCTCTCTCTCTCTCTCTCTCTCTCTCTCTCTCTCTCTCTCTCTCTCTCTCTTACTCGCTGACACATACACACACACTCCATGCACCTTCTGTCACCACTCACGCAGCCCTCTCCTCACCCTCTTCATCTCCTTCTTCCTTTCTTCCCCCTTTTCATCTCCCAATCTTCCCTCGCTCACACCCCATCGTAATTTTCACTATCATTGTTACTTTCGATATTAGTATTTGCTTGACAATTACAACAACGATTAAAAATCACAATATCAAGATTAAAAACGAGAATCAGATTGAGAATAAGAACACGAATTAGAAAAAAATAAGAGTGGGAATAAACATAAGAAAAATAAAGCGTTGAGAACAATCAGAAAAATAAAAAGAATGTGAAACATATAAGAACAAGTATAAGAACAAGAACCAGAACCACAAAAAGAACACAAACACGAACACGAACACAGACACGAACAAGTATAAGAAAAAAGAACCAAAATCAGGACACTTGAAAGAAGACTGATCAGCAGAAGGCGAGGCAAGGAATGTCTGAGTCCTACGGTCGTGCAGCTCAAGATCCTGGCCAAGGTCCTCCGCTCCTTGCCTGATCCTGCTGCGCGCTTTCTTTCCAGTCCTGTGTGGGAGTGCGTGCGGGAGTGTGGGTAGGAGGGGGAGTGTGAGTGAGTGAGTGAGTGATTGAGTGAGTGAGTGATTGAGTGAGTGACTGAGTGCGTGAATGAGGGAGTGAATTAGTGTGTGTGTAATCTCTCATTGCTGTGATCTTGTTCCTCTAACTCGTAGTGTTGAAAGAGTAAAATAATTGATGGAGAGAGTGGAAAACAGAAGAGTGAAGAGGAAACAGAGAGAGAGAGAGAGAGAGAGAGAGAGAGAGAGAGAAAGAGAGAGAGACTAACTTTGACCATTTCATTGAGACAAAAACAGTCTCTGTAAACAAAGTTACAGAGACGGACAGACAGACCGAAAAAGAAAAAAAAGAAATCAGAAAGAGTAAAAACGGGAAGAAAATCAAGTCACAGAGCACAACAGCCGAAAAAGAAAAGCAAATATGAAAACACCCCAACATGAAACACCAAACGCAAGGCACAGAAGAGAGAAGACAAGAGGGCAAAGAAGAGCCAAGGAGGGGATGTGCAACGCCAGCCTGCACGCGAAACTGCAACAAAAACATGACGACCTGCCGGGGAAGGTCGCAGCAGGCGGCGGGAGGCAGCGCAGGAGCAGCAGTTCGCACGTGCCCCTTGCTCCCCCCCCCCCCCCCTGGAAACCTCGGGCACGCTGCTGCCGGGGAGGGAGATCGGGCTAACGGAATGGTCGAAGGAAGAAGAGGCGCGAGATGAGGAGGAGGAAGGCTGAGTGAATGCACGAGCTGTATGATTTTGTTATCAGTGTTACTGGTTGAGTCGTGACAGTAAAATAATCTCTGCTTTTTACTATTATTGTCAATGTTTTCTTTATCATCATCCGTATTATAATCGTCATCGTTATTACCTCACTGTCATCAATATCTTCATTATAACTGTCACTATCATAACTATTATAATCATTGTTGTTATTATAACCATCATTTCATTATCGTCGTTATTATTACCATATCTTATTATTACCATCATTATCTTTATCATCATTTTCATCTTCATAATCAATACTATTACTATCATTATAAGTATCATTATTTTCTTAAATAATAACTGTCGTATTGCACTATCGTTCAGTAAAAAAAAAAAAAAAAAAAGGAAAGATTTTTCTGCACTCACTATACCTGGCTCGGAATTGAATGCGGAGACATCAAATAACTTACTGAACGGTAATTAAAAGCGTGCTTAACCTATTCATGTCAATTTATGCATAAAAAAAACATTTATATTAGTTGTTTAACTCTCGTGCTGTAGAGGAATACACAACAGAGCATACAATAGCATATATTCAGTCTAGTTTAACGGGAAAGATGTTCAGCAGTAGCGAATCCTGTTCACTCGTTCAAACACTTATATGTACATATCTTTACAGCTGTGTTCACTTTCATTTGTTTGTTTGTTTTCAACCGTGTGCGTAGCTGTATACACACACATGCTAACGAAGAAAGATAACAAAAAAAAACGAAAGAAAAAGAAAATAGAGAAGTGAAATAACTGAACAAGATGGAACTTAGATTCAGCAGCCTACCAGAGAGTCGAATTTTATTAACCTGTCTATAACCTTTGCACCTTTACGGCAAGTTTATTTTTGTCATGCTTCTCTTTTTTCTAACCCCCCTTTTCTTAAAGTTACTGACCTCTCTAGAAGCAACATAACAGCTGATACATTATGGTGACTGGATACTTTTTTCCTTTTTTTTTTTTCTTTTGTAGTCTAACAACAATGATCCAGAAAAAAGTGTCGTTTTTCTTATTTATTTTTTCTATATTCTTTCTTACCGGCTTTCTTCAAATTCTTCTTGAAATTTTCGCATAAGCAACTTTAACTATATCATAATCAACGCTATGATTATGATATCTGCAGTATTATTATAAGTGATACATCAATTTTGTTGATGTTATCAATATTACAATCTTCGTTCGTGTTGCTATAATCATTACTGTTCTTCGCGTCTTGCTATCATTATTATTATTCTTGTATTATCATTATCATTGCTATTAGTATCATCATCGTATTATCATCATTCCTATAATTGATAATAGCATTGCTGTTATTGTTATTTATATATAATTAGCATAATCATTACTAGTAGTAGGAGAAGGATGTATATTATTGCTATTATTATCATTAATATGATCAATATTACTATTATTCCTGTCAACATCACTTTCATTACTAGGTGTAATTTCATCCCTAGACCACCATTTTCAAGAATACAAATAGTAACAATAGTTTGGGTAATAGTAGTTAAAATTTTCGTTAAACTCATCTATTCTATGACATTAGACATTATGATATAATAAACTCATGTCATTTCCTCATTCTCACTTCTTCATTCTAACAGTCTTCTCTTCTTTTCCGTCTCCCTCTTCCTCCCACCCCCTCAGAGGATATTCTCCTCCTGCTCCTCCTCCACCTCCCCCTCCACCTCTAATTTGCCACATCTTCACCTCTTACGTGTCTCGCGTCTATGACATAACCCATGAATTCCCTTTGTCACCATCAGACCCAAAATGCACTCAGATTACGTTTGGCAGTGACATGCACAGATTCACTCATTACTTACAGCCGTTGCCTGGTTCTGCTCTACAGCTTCTCTGGAGCACGAGGCGTACCTGAAATGATGGGGTGAGTTTTGAGGGCTTGTGCTGTCTGTAAAATATGTCTATGTCATGTAATATATATAAACAGTTACAAGTACATACAGTGTACACACCCTACTGCACACAGACATACATATTGAGCGTACTCTTGCACGGACGCACGAACACATATGGATGTATGAGAAAGGGAGAGAGGGAGGGAGGGAGGGAGGGGAGGGGAGAGAGAGAGAGAGAGAGAGAGAGAGAGAGAGAGAGAGAGAGAGAGAGAGAGAGAGAGAGAGAGAGAGAGAGAGAGAGACAGAGAGAGAGAGAGAGAGAAAGAGAGAGAGAAAGAGTGAGAGAGAGACGGACAAACAGAGAGAGAGGCAAAGAGAGACAGAGAAAGTCAGACAGACAGAGACAGAACAGGGATAGACAAACAGAAAGAGAGAAACAGCAGACTGACCGACACAGAGACATAAAGACACAGTATATACACATATAAACATCTCAGAAGCGTGCGAATTCCGGTCAGCGCATAATGAATGGGTGAACGTCCGATAACGGTGAGAATTTCCGCTCATTAACGTTAAGCATCCTCATCCAACGCTCCAGGGAAGGCAAGCATTAAACGGTTGAACAAGGCTGATTTTTTCTTTTATTCTCGTTCTTTTGTTTTCGTTTTTTTTCAGGCGATGGACACGGATAATGCAGTGTGCCGGTATATATATATATATATATATATATATATATATATATATATATATATATATATATATATATCATAAGGAAGACATGGGAATGATTTTTAATTGATGTACATGTTGTGCATGTGTGTGTGTTTGTGTTTGTATGTATGTGTGTGTGTGTGTGTGTGTGTGTGTGTGTGTGTGTGTGTGTGTGTGTGTGTGTGTGTGTGTGTGTGTGTGTGTGTGTGTGTGTGTGTGCGTGCGTGTGTATGTGAGGCATGGAGAAAGAACCCAGAAGAATAGATGTAGGCAATGACAGATTCAGAAGGTTATCCATAATTATTTCTACTTTAAATGAAGAAGATAGTAACTACAACAAAAAACAATAATAATAGTAACACTAACAATAATGACGTTGATATCAATAACAGTAACACTATCGACTCCTCGGTTGTTTGAAACAGTAATGTTGCTCTTCATTTTCCCTTTCCTCCGACGGTTGCAATTCCCCCTCTATTTATCACTCCTCCCTCCCTCTCTCTCTCCCTCTCTTCCTTCCCATTCAGCCATCATCCCTTCCTCAACCTCCCCTACCCACCAACCCACCAACCCATCCTCCCTCTCTCCTTTCCACCTACCTTACCTCTGCCGCCCTCCCCCTCCCCCCTCCATCAACATCTCACTTGCAACTTGACCTTTGCACGAAAGCACTGAGGTGATCTTGCCGCTGGCGTTCTTTAAATCCCAACCCTCCCCCCTCCCCCCTTCCATCCCTCCTATGGCTTCGAGGTCTCCTACCTCTTCCGTCTCCCTTTCACTCATCCCCACCCCTTTTTCCCTCTTTCCTTTTCCCTTCATACACCTTTCCTTTCACCATTCGCCCCTATACTTCCCTAATACCCCATCTACTTATTTCCCCCCTCTTGCTTTCCTTACCTATTCCCCCTTCCTATCCTCTCTTCCCCTTTTCCCTCTCACTTTCCCTTCTTGCCTTCCCCATTCCATTGCCCTCCCCATCTTCCTCATCCCCTTTCCCATCCTCCTCCAACCTCCCCTTCCCCACCTCCCCATCTACCTCCTCCAGACCAGGCGACCGCAGGCGTGGAGTCCCATAGCAGCCGAGAGAAACCGAAGTCCAGGTGTGTGTGCGCGCGTGTGTATGTACCGTACATGTTCATATCTGGGGCCACGTGATTCTAACGACTGCTCTATTAAGAGTATGTGACGGAAATTCTTTACTTTCGTGAAGTGTAATGGAAATGGAAATCAGATAATAACGACAGTAATAATGATAACGATAATGCTACTACTACTATTACTAATGACGAGGTGATATGATTGTCTCCCCCTTTCATACCCATCTCCCCTCCATTTCTTTCGCATTATCCCCCTCCCTCCCCATCCGCCTCCACTCCTTCCCACCCCATTAACCTCTCTTCCACTCCCTTATCTCCCTCCCCTTACCTCTCCCCACCTCCCACCCCCCACTAAAAGTGAACTGCATTCCACCGCGCTTGCCCGAGTGCATGGCTCATGACCGCGGGCACTGCCAATGACTCCAATCCTACGTTGTTATTCCTCATGACGGCTGAAAACGGTGAATCATGAACTGGCGACGGGAATTCTCCGACTTGTAATATCATGCGGAGTTTTCTCTGTATTTTGCGGGTGTGTCGGGGAGTGAGTGGGAGTGGAGGGGTATGGGAAGCGTGTATTTGTGTATGTGTGTGTGTGTGTGTGTGTGTGTGTGTGTGTGTGTGTGTGTGTGTGTGTGTGTGTGTGTGTGTGTGTGTGTGTGTGTGTGTGTTTAAAAGTGAGTACGTACGTGTATGTATGCCCATGCCCATGAACGAATCAAACACACAGCACATAACCCACAAACAACCTTAAGAGAACGAGCAAACCACCAATCTTGATCTACCCATCCCTCTCCCTTCCTCCCCCCTCCCCATATCCTAAAGCAACCCCCCCCCACCCCTAACCCCACCCCTACCACCCTTAAACGTACCCGACCAGAAGCATCACCGCAGCCTGTGTACACCTTACGGTCCGTCCCATCCCGCTCGCTAATTGGCCAAGAGGGACAATTACCACGTAGTCAGCCGGCAGTTCGTGTCTGCGGAGCGCTAAGTTAATAACAGCGAAAACGTGAGAGGAGTTCCTGCAAGAGCGCGTGGTTGAGATTGATGATCAATCTAACGGCGATTTTCTGCTTTCGGGGAGGTTGAGGCGGGATATTTCGAAGATGAAAAATAACGTGGAGTCAACGATAACGTAAAAATGTTAAGATGAAAAATATATAGATGAAAGGATTCTGTTTGACAATTCATTCAACCTAGAAGAATATGAATAAGAAATAAAGGCAAAATAAAGGAAATGATAAAAAATAATAGAAGTAATAAAATGACGACGATGACGATGATAACGATGACGATAATAACAAAGGAAATGAAGCAAAACATGTGGAGAAAATAATACATAATCATGAAAACTGCAGTATTCCTTGACTGCCAGTTCACCCTAATCACACAATGAATTATGTCTTGCAAAAAGGAAAGAAACACATAAAACTGTATTATTAAATAAAAACATTAGGCAGAAAATCGTTTTGTTTATCTTTTTGCTGCTACCTCATTCCCTTGGAAAAATGACGCGAAATAAAAACAAACACAAATATGCTTTGAGAATAGCATATATAGCACAACACAGCACAAGAAAAAATGAGAAAATAGAAAACAGAACACGCACATGTACACACACACACACACACACACACACACACACACACACACACACACACACACACACACACACACACACACACACATATACACACACACAATCAGGTAACACCACTAAAAAATAATACAAAAATAAATCATCACCTGTAGGCAAATGAATAAAAGCGCCAAAATGTTTTTAAAAAATAAGACAAAACAAAACAAAAACGATCACGTCTTCTTGACTCACTTAACCCTATTAGCCATTCGGATCTTCACACACAAGTCCGCCGAGCCTTGATCTACGGTTGGTCGGCTGGGAAAAGAGTTAGTAGAGCCGAACGGCCCTTTTTCGTTCTCCTTCCTCTTTCTCTCTTTCTCTTCCTTCCTTCCTTCCTCTCTCTCTCTCTCTCTTTCTTTCTTTCTTTCTTTCTTTCTTTCTTTCTCTCTCTCTCTCTCTCTCTCTCTCTCTCTCTCTCTCTCTCTCTCTCTCTCTCTCTCTCTCTCTCTCTCTCTCTCTCTCTCTCTCCCCTTTACTACCTTATATTATCCTTATTCTTGCAATTTTTACATTTAATTTTCCTCCTTCGATTCTGCTTTATAAACCCAATTTCTTCTCTTATCAATTTTCAATATCGATCTTTTTCATTTTAACAATTTCTAAGTTTTCCACGATTATTCACTCCATTTCATTTTTTCCTTTACATTTCCAATATCTTTCTTCATTCTTCCATCTTCCTTCTACTCCTTTCCACTCACTGCATCGACTTCCTTCTACCTTCCATTACCATCCACCTTTCCTGCACCCTTCCAGTGTTTTCTCCTTTTCTTTTTCCCCTCTAAAACCCTCCCTTCTTTCTCCCTTTCTCTCTCCTCATCCTATTCTCCTCCCTCCACACTACTTCCATTCTATCCTACCCAAACTCCCTTACACTCCTCCCTCCTTCCATCCTGTTGTACTTCCTCCGCCCCTTTTAAAACCCCTCCACCCTTTTGTGCTTCATTCACCCCTTTTCCGCGTACCATTTCACCCTCTCAAACTTCCTCCTCCATCCCCTCCCCTCCTTCCATACCATGCACAACCCCCCTTCCCCCGTATCAGGAAGCAGAAGGCGTAAGCTCATCACAGGGGAACATCCACTGACCGGAACAACTACCGACACTTGATGACTTCGTGACGTCCGTGCTTGTTAAGTGACGTCCTTATTTTGTTATTTGAGTGATAATGCAGAAGGTAATTAGGGACAACAACATCAATGGGATATTTAAGCATATCAGCACTATAATCGCAATACAGAACACGATACTAATAATAATTAGTACTAATGCTATCAAGATAAAGATGAAGGTAAGGCCAATAACAATGATCACTAAAACATAAGTCACAGCAGAAGAGATATTATAGCAAATGTAATACAACAAAGAAAATAACGAAAAGCAAAGGAGCCCACAACAACTCCCTCTTTCCCGTGACAAATGAGATCATTCTCTACGCGGCATTGAAGTTCCCAAGGCTGGCACTGGCCGGCAAGTTCACAGAAGAGAGGCGTAGGAGTAGGACGGAAGGGACGGGAGAGGGTGGGGAGGAGAGGGGAGGGGAGGGACGGGAGAGGGTGGGGAGGAGGAGAGGGGAGGGAAGGGAAGGGGGAGAGGGGAGGGAAGGGAAGGGACGGGAGAGGGTGAGGAGGAGGGGAGGGAAGGGATGGGAGAGGGTGGGGAGGAGAAGGGAGGAAGAGAGGGTAGGAAGGGGGTAGGGAGGAGGAGGAGGAGAGAGGAGGCAAGGGACGGGAGGGGGTGGGGAGGAGGAGAGTGGACGGGGATGGAAAAGGTGGGGAGGAGGAGAAACGAAGGGATAAGGAAAGAAGTAAACCTAAGAAAAAGAAACGAAATGAGAAAAGGAAGCGAAAGAACGGAGGAAGAGGAGCAGGAAGAAGGAGGGGCGAGTTCTATGCTACATGAAGCGGCCCCCAAAGACTACATGAAGCGAGACGGGTGTTTATGAAGTCAAAATAAAGGGGGAAGGAAGAAGGAGCGGAGAATTAGTGAAAGGCAGGTGGTAAGTGCGAGGCTTCGAAAGGAAAGGTGCGTGTGTGTGTGCGTATGCGTGTGCGTGTGCGTGTGCGCGTGCGTGTGCGTGTGCGCGTGTGTGTGCGTGTGCGTGTTTCGTGTACGTGTGCGTGTCTCTGGTGTGTGCGTGTGTCTGCTATAATTCAAACCCAAATAATCACGGCCCTCGAACAACCAGATATCAACATCATATCACCCACGATCTATTTACTCCGATACTATTAATCTCTGCAACAGACTAATCCCAGAACCACATTAGTTCTGCTCTTCACCCAATAAACATACAACCATTCATACCTATAGATAATTTTGATTAAAAAAAAAAAAAACTTTAATTTCCTCGTACTTTCTACCATCTCTTCAGTGGATTTTAGCCTCTTCCCGAATAATTTTCTTGACCCAAACGTCTTAAGAAAGTGTTAAACACCGGTGAGTTCCCTCGCCAGTGTCCCAGATATCGGCACTTTGTGGTCGTCGGTTTGCAGATGAATGTGTGTCGGCCGAGATGTTTAAATAAAAAGAAAATGTTTTTTTTTTTTTTTTATAAACATGTGTCTCTCCTTCTCTTATTTTCAGATTATATCCGTTTGTAAGACGACACGACACGCAAGACATCTGACGGAAGAATTTTATAAAACTGACATCATTCGTTCTTAGTTTCTCTTCTCTTATTTTCTTCGCTTTCCTTTTTCTCATTTCCTTTGCCTCCTTTTTTTTCTCTGTTCTCTTTTCTTTTCCCTCTTCTATCTACTCTATCTCTCCCTCCCCTCCCCCCTCCCCCAGCTTTTAGCACTGTTGACCCTCCCGTGATCAATATTATTACCCACCCAACTGATATCATTATATAACTCTCATTTTTTCTTTCCATGATATCCACCTTCCTCTTTCCATGTCCAGTCCGCAACAGCCCGTGTCTATGGATAGCGTGGGAGTAATCTAAGTAAACAAGCGAACAAACAAACAACAGGACGCGGAGAGCTTCCTGTGGTAGTGACAGCGAACGAAATCCTCTTCCTTTAACTCTTTTTCTGTCTCCTACTTTTCTTTGTTTTTCTTCGTCCTCTCCGTTTTTTTTTTTTTTTTTTCTTTCTTTCTTTCTTTTAGTCCTCTTTTCATTTCTTTCGCTTTTTGTTTATTTTTTTTTACAAATCGATCTCATTTATTTCTTCCGGTATATCCCTTAATTTTTCCCTTTTGCTTGACTATTCTGTTTTTCCACGTTCTGTTTCCATATCTACTCCTTCTGACATGCCGCTATTCCATGTTTCTCCAGTTTCATTCTTCCGTTTCTTGTCTTTCGCTCCATGATCTCGTCTTCTGGAAACTTTCCTCCTTATCCTTCCCTTTCTTCTTTAAATTCTATTAATTATTCTCCCATTTCATTTCATTTCCTTAACTACAGGTCCTTTTTTCACAGTAAATTACGTAAACGTTACTTATTTGAGTTACTTCATAAAACGGTAGTTATATTGTACTTTTTCTTATCCCTTTAATTTTCAGCACGTTTTTCCTCTGCCTTCCTGGTCTCTATCTCTCTCTCTCTCGTTCTCTCTCTCTCTCAATTACCTTTCTTCCCATTAGTGATCTTACATCGTCGCGTATTGTTCTCTTTCTCTTCACGTTTTTTTTTTTTTTTTCCCCTATATCTTACCGTTTCAATTTCTAACACCCATTAAAAGCAACTGTTTTTTTGCATCATCTTCCTCTCTCATTCTTTCGTTCCCTTGCTTCTTGTACCTGCTTTTTTTTTTGTTATCTTCCTGTCCTTCTTTTGTTTTTTTATCTTCCTCAATTCTAACCATCGCCACCGTTGTCTCATCGTTACGTTCCATCGACGTACAGTAAATTGGCTTTTAACGATACTTCCCATAATTAAATTGGTGTGATAGCGGTTGCCGTGTTGAGAACGTCAATACTGTTACAATTATCCCTCCATCAACTTTATATCATTATCAACTTTATATCATTTATATCATTATCAACTTTATATTCATCGTGGTTATTATGTTGCCATTGTGGTTGTCATTTCCCTCATCATTATCGCAGTTATTATCGTTATTTTTATCATCAGTATCATCGTCATATCATTATCAGTACAAGTACCATTATATTCTGACGTCCTCACTGTAATGATCAGCATCAGTGTCTTCCTCATCACTATAGTAAAACCAGCAGCAGAATCAACAGTAGTATTAGTGATAACTATAGGAGACCCCTCCTTAAATACTTAGTCGACAGATAAATAAAGAATCCCAACAATGCAACAACAAGCCGAAGAAGCCGTCGCACCGGCAGGTTTGGCCAAAAGAGCTCCCGCTATCACTCTATCGCTCTTTCCGATAATAACTTCTTTATAACGTCATCCATTGCGAAACCACACGCCGCAGCTTTTGATTTCCGGCGGAGCAGAACCGGATCGATGTGGGCGAGAGTGATTTTTCTTTTTCTGTCTTTCTTTAGGGTGCTTTTAAAGATGGTTGGGGATGCTGGTAAGGGTGACGGGACGTAGAGTGGGCCGGAGAATAGGGAAGTGAGGGAGGCAGAGGAGTTGAAAAAAGGGGGGGGGGTGATGAAGAGGAAACAGCCACAATAAGAAAAAGAGAATTGAGGAAGAGGGGGGGGATGTGGGAAGGAGTGAGGGAGACGGAGATGCAGGAGGGAGTGAGGGAGAGGGACATGTGGAAATGGGGAATGAGGGAGAGGAAGATGTGAAAAGGGGAAAAGAGGAGGAAGGGTGTGTGGAAAGAGGATATGATGAAGAGAGGGTTGAAAAGGGGACGTAGGGGAAAGGGGAAATGAGAAAGACAGAAAAGTGAAAATAGGAATTAAGTGTTAGTGAAACGTGGGAAGGGACCTTGAAGAGGAAAATGTTAAAAAGGAGCATAAGACGAGGGAAGAAAAGGAAGAAAGATGAAAAGAATGAGAAAAAAGGAAAAGACTGTGGCTTTGTTGGTGGTGTACCTTTGTCACGCTCTTCTGCTCTCCTGATTTTAGATTGCGAGGTTGGTTAGCGTTATTACGTGCTCAGAAGGAAGAGAAAGGGGGATAATGGGATAGGGTGGGAAGGGAAAGTATGAGAAGGGAAGGGAAGGAAGACAGGAAAGTCATTAAGAAGGGAGATGAGGAAAGAGAAATAGAAACAGCAAAGGAAAAATCTGAATAGTAAAGGAAAGCAAAGCATTAAAGAGGAGACAGAAGGAGAGGAACCCATAAACCTCTCGAATCCCCCCCAACCCCCGTTTGCGAATCTTCCCAGGAGCGTAAGCCGCTTCTCCCCCGACGAGCGACCGAAAGCGACTTGCCAGCTGTCGTTACCCTCGGTTTGCTAATAGTGCAATTAAGTTGTTCTGGGACTCAGGAACCCGGTGTCCTCCGTCTCTTTTAATCTTTTTTCTTTGATTTTTTTTTTTTTTTTCACTGTCCTGCCGTTTCATCCAATATTGCAATCATATTTGTTGATCTAATTCCTTTTACTCTTTCGTCTGTATCAATTTCATTTATATTCCATTTTATCTAGAAATACCATTTAAAGTTAACTGTATCTTGATTACTCTTCCTCTCACTTTACTTTTTTAATTCCCTTCAAATCAGCCTCACATTCGGTCCACTCATTCTCCTGGATTAATTCCTTAGTTTTGCATTAATTACTGTTGTGTAACCATTCCTTAAACTATTCACCTTTTTTTCATATTTTAGGAGTTCTGGTAATCGTTTTAATCTCATTTTGTTTGCCTATAGTTCTATTACCACGCAATTTATGCATCTAATATCTTTCATCAGTTTTCTTTTCCCTCGAATACTCTAAGATAGGATGGTATCAACGTTGACACATTTGGTAAATACACAACATATATAAATATCACCCATCAACAAATAAAAAAAAAAATGAACATCGTAAATAAAGCAATGAACACACAAATCCAAAGTTCACGCGCTTGATAAAGAGGAAGAAAAACAAAAAGACGGTATTTACCAGTGCGAACAGTGATTCATCATGATCACACTTAATGCACGTAGAAGTCTTAATGTGATGATAACCTTCAATCATTACTCGGTTCTTCTTATTTGTTTACCGAGAGTGATTCATAAAGTGATAATTTTTTTTTAACTTTGATTGTAATATTGTCTTTGAATAATATAATTGTAAAGAGAAGTAAGAACGAAAGTCTCCAAAACATTTCTTACAGGTTGATAGATGAATAAGTTAGAAGATAATGAATATATATATACATGTATATACATAAATATATCCTAGAGGATATTAAAAACTCAAATAAATAAATAGCCCAGCGCATGACATCTTAAATGAACATGCGAAAAAGAGAATAGGCAGAAAGATAATGATAATGATAATGATGATAATGATGATGATAATGATAATTATAATGATGATGAGGACGATGATGATGATGATGATAATAATGATGATGATGATGATGATGATGATGATACACAACTGAAAACATATTTACATACATCAGCACAAATAAATCAAATACAACAAACACATCCCTCAAGAAGCATATAGTACACAAGGCGAGGAAGGTTTTAGCCCAGAGTGGAAATAAGTGGCCTTCTTGCGGCTTTCGGAATCTAGGTTAACTTGTTCATGAACTTGTACATCATGTCCTCGGGGGAGGAGCGGGGGCGGTTCATATTTGCTATAGAAGTGTGCTTTGTTGTTTTCTCTACTCTTGTCTCTGTCTGTCTGTCTGCTTTTCTCTCTCTCTCACTCATATGTATGTATGTGTGTTCAAATGTTAGCCTCTCTCATGCATATTTCTTTTTTGGCATCCATATAGTTTTTTTTTTGTTTTTTTTATTTTGTTTTCTGTTTCTTTTCGTTATATATTTTTTTTTTTTTCTTGTTTCTTCAACACACTTCTTTCTCCTCTCGCACTATATTTTTCCTTCTACTTTCCTTCTTCCATTTCTTTCTTCGTGACCATGTTTCATCTACGCTTTCTCTTCTTTTCTCATGTTTATTCCTTCGCTATTCTTAACCTGAACAGACACCTTTCCTCAACTTCTAAAAGTTTTCTTCGCGCGGTTGCGGTTCCCGGTGAAAACCTTTTCTTTTTTCTTTATTTTTTTCCCAAAGGAATGCGAAAATTCAGGTATTTCCCGCTGTCCCGATTCATCTTTCCCAATAACAAAAAACCGTTTCTTTCTTTCCTTCTTCGGTTTCTCTTTTTGCATTTCTCTTTCTCTCTTGATTTCCTATTCCGTTGTTATTTAGCTTTTAGTTCTATCTCCGCGTGTGTCTGTCTGTCTCTATACCTACTATCACTCATTCTCTATCTACCGATTTATCTACCTCCTTCCCTCTCCCTCTCCCAGCCCTCCCTCTTTGTCTCTCTCAATCAAATGCCTTTACGAAGAGCCATTCTTTCAACCAAGCCACCAAGAGAGAAACCGGACACGTCCAACAACCTGACCACACTTGAATTTGCTTAATCGTGTGTGCCAACGAGGATCCAGGCCTGCTAATGCGCATGCGGCACGTGCAGTTGTCTTATTCGTTCGTGCATGAACATCGGTCAGCCTCAGGTACACACAGATAAAACATATACACAGGGTTTATGCGGACACAAGTACAGGTGTAGTTTATAGACACAAATACATATGATATATGTAGATGCTCACCTGTACATTAGGTATATAGACACATACATGCAAAGGTGTATAAGCAGAATCACAGTTATACAGAGACATATATGCGTTTCCACAAGTTATACACGTATAACGCTAAGTATAACGCTAGGTAGCGAGACGTACATATTTTTATATGTCACATATAAAAATCCACACAAAAAACATTAAGGTACGAGGGTATGATTTTTAATTACAAGCTTCAAATCATACGGAAAATGTACGTGACTACCCTGCAACTTACATTGCTTATACACGACACTCTTCGCTTCGCAAGGCTGTAAAACTGTGATAAAAAACTTTTTTTTCGTATTACATACATTGACCTTAGATAATTCCAACAATCTCGGGGATTTGCTTATCTTACTGATTGAATTATGTCAACAAATCAAGATACATGGTACTTTCTTTGATAATTTTGAGCACTGTAAGGTTATATCATAGAGGTAAAGAATGATTTTGAAGACATTCATCCTACCAAAGGCAATAGTGTGTCATCTGACTCGGACACTTTGGAAATTCTTACCATGTTCTTCCAGCGAATTGATACAAACCGAAAAGATGTTTCAACAGGTTCCAATTATGATCGCGTAAAACCCAACTATGTATCAAAGTGCATCATAGTATTAGGGGTTTCGGAAATGCTACAAAACGGCCTGTATTATAGAGACACACTCACATAAGATCTAAAGACATGCACATACACGCAGAAACACACAAAGGGAAAGTAGTCCGCTTCAAGTGATGATCTCAGCTGCCTGCCTGATGATTGGTCGTTCCTCGGGATACGGTCGCTGACTTCGAGCGGCGTCAGCCCTAGTGACCGAGCGCTGACGGCTGGCGCGTGTCAGGGCGGCTTTGCATCTTGAGGAACTGTGACTGAGAGGGCGGTGTCATTGCACGCATGCACATCTGCAGGCAAAAACGTTTGCGCGTGGACACGCTACACACACACACACACACACACACACACACACACACACACACACACACACACACACACACACACACACACACACACACACACACACACGGATCTTCCAGCAAGAGCTATTACTTGATTAACTGAATTATAGCCTTCGACCCAAACTTGTTCCGAGCGTAACTACCTGCTACATGACTCCCCCACCCCACCTCGCCCCACCCCCGCGCGACTCTCTCGAATATTCAATGTCTCCGTGCCTAGAGGGGCAGAGAAAGGGGAGAGGGGGTAGGGGGTAATTCACCACCCCAAGTTAGGATGGGGAGGGGAAAAGTCAGGCATAAAGGAGGGGGGTAAGAAAGGGGGAAGGGGACATTCATCACCCCTGAGTTAGGAAAGGGGGAGAGATGAGATCGTAAAGGGGAGAAGAAAAGGAATGGAAAAATATGAGGAGGAAAAGAAGAGACGTGCGACGGAGGGAAGCAAAAAGTAAGGGTTCCGAATGGTGGAGAGGAAGTGGGGTAGAAAAAGATGTCTCTAACTCGCTTCCTTCAAAACATTCCTTAAAAAAGAAAAAAAAAATCCACCTCTCTTTTTTTGTTTTTTCTTTTTTTACCCAATGAGTTACTTTCTGCCGGAACAGAAAAATAGGGGTATGCGAAAAAAGAAAGATGAAAATCCAAAAAAAAGAATCGCCCCACCCCCACACACACACAAAAAAAAAAAATCCTCCACTGCCTTAAACCTTTCCTTCATTCCATTCCACTTCATCAATGTCTTCATCCACAACCCCCCCCCCCCCACCACCACCACCAACCTCACGTCCTCTAGACCCCCCTTCGAGCTACCTTGGGTCAAGAGACCCCCATTACCAGGGAGACGAATAATTACTGTGGAAGGTCTTATTTACGGATACAGCTTTTGGCGTAATGATACAATGTGTACATTAGCAGTGCCGTACCATTAAAATTGCGGTTAAGCTTCGTTAAGCATGTTTCGTTATTACCGCCTTTAAATTTCCTATTCCCCCCTCTCTCTCTCTCTCTCTCTCTCTCTCTCTCTCTCTCTCTCTCTCTCTCTCTCTCTCTCTCTCTCTCTCTCTCTCTCTCTCTCTCTCCCTCATCTATTTACATTGTTATCCATCTATCTCTTTCTTATCGTTACAACCATATTTTTCTCTAATCTACCTTTATCTTCCTCTTCCCGCCCTTCCTCTTTCCCTCTCCTTCTCTTTCCACTTCCTTGCGTCACCGCTCCCCCTTCCCCCCATGACCGCAATGAAGGAAACACCTTAAACCTGTAAAGATTTTTTTCTTCTTATTCTTCCACTCATGTTCTTGTTAGCTAATGCTGAGTCAAGTGAAATCCGGGCATTTTCCAGATACCAACTGGTGTTCTAACTCTTTTCTCTAATTCTTAAAGTCTTTTCTCTTTAAATATTTTCCGTTACGAAATGATTCTTATTTTTTTCAGATAACTACTAGTGTTCGAAATCTTCCCTCCTTTGGATTTCTTTCTCCACATATCTATTGGTCTTACAAGTCTTTTTTTCCCTTACTACTTCCCCTTTCTGCCTGACTTCATTCCACTCCAAACACCTTTTTTCCCCCCTTTCATCCAATAATAAAATTCTCTTCCATCTCCTTCGTCTCTCTCTTTTCGTCCATGATCTCTCTTTTATATTTTCGCAACACTTTCTAGGCTTCATCTGTCATCATTTCACAACCTCCAAAAAAAAAGGGATATCAAGTTGCGAAATTCATCTTGCGGTCTCGATTGATGAGGTTTGAGATGGCGGAGCAAGAAGGCATCCTTCCGTTTTTTGTCTCTCTTTCTCTCTCTTTGTATCAATTTATTTCCTGACGCTATTAGACGAATAATATTTTTTTCTTATTATCTATGTATCTATCTGTGCCACACTCTTACACATTGCCCATCTGTTTTCTTCTATTTCTTTCCTGCTACTCTTCTTTAATTCATTTTCTTTCTTTCAATGTCTCTCTCCATGTCTACTTTTATTTAATCTCTCAGAACCGCTATCAATTGGTTATTCCCTCTCATTCACGTGTTCACTTTTACTAGCTGTATCTCTTTTTATATCAATTCTTTTCAAAACTATTTCCTTACATTTCTCCCTTCACCAAATCTCCCTCTCACTTCTCTTCCACGCTTTATTTATTCCGCTTCTCCTCTCCCCCATTCCTACTCCCATTTTTTCCCCATTTTCTTTCTAAACACCAAGAACTTGAAAACGAAAGCAAAACTATATATAAAAGAAAGGTAAAGACAAAAATAAGTGAATCATATCGGCATTCTACCAGTTTTCACTCCTAGACCTCGGCCTACTGGAATGCGGGTATGTCGGTTATGCTGTATTCCGGGCATGTGGGTATGTTAATGGAATAAAACGCTTTCTCGGCGGATTGATAGGGTTATGTAATTTTGATATCTGATAATATAATTCGGTTCAGTTATAATTACCATAATACCATCGCCTCTCGTGTACGTCCTTCTTATTCCTCTCGTCAGTATTATAATTATCATCGTAAGCATAACTTTCAATATTAACAAAATCAGCTTACCTACCATTTGAATTTTCACAATCATTAACATTATTGTAGTGTTTACGATTGATTGTTATCATTAACATTACTGTTATCATATTTTTTATCATTAACATTATTAGCCTTATTATCATTAACATTATTATTAACATCATTATTCTTATCGTTAGTATTAGTACTAGTATCATCTTTACTACTACTATGACTGTTAGTATTATTGTTACTACTGCTATTACTCTTATCTTCTTGTCGTTTTTATCGTTGTCATTACCTTCAATATCACTATTACTTTAATCACCATAATCATTCCCATCATAATCAATACAATCGAAACCACAAAGCTGATCTACTTACACGTTATAAAGTTTTCAAAATAATGTTTAAAAATCATAAGCTAAAACCAAAACGTCATACCACATACCGTATTTGATAATGTCAATGAAATCACAATTCAGAAAATAATTAAAACAGTAAACAATCACGAATATTAATCCAATGTCGTTTTTGGCATCCTTTTGAACAGTTGATATTGAACATCTACTTAAGAACACAATTTCTCTATCACTACCATAATTATCTCTATCAGAACTATCACTCAACATTTTTAATTAATTATTTTCATCAATATTAAATCCCATGAGTTTCTTTCGTCATTATTAGCATGACGTTTCACTTAATTTCAATAACATCTGCAGTGTAAAAAAAAAATAAGAAAAAAACGAAGTGTTATCTTACTTGTGCCTCTCGTGAAAGCATCGACACTTACCTGAAAAAAATATAAATAATAATATTAACATCAATAAGATAATTGTGACAATGATTATGATAGTGATGACAACGAAACGATGACGATGACGATGATGAAGGGGAGGACAATATCAATA
>NC_061850.1:10797462-10807462 GCF_019202785.1 Penaeus chinensis | reverse complement strand
AATCAAATCTAGAAGAGAAAGTAAGAAACCAGAGCTCTCGTTTTGCCTTCTCAACACAACTCCACATTCTTGAAGGAGAGGCTGCCGGGGATCTGCTGGGCAGCGGATCGAGGTCATCATCATCATCTTGCACCGACTAATTTCACTCTTTCTTCGATGTTCATTTTCTCCCCTCTCTCTCTCTTTCTTTCTCTCTTTCTTTTTCTTTTTCTTTTTCTTTTTCTTTTTCTTTTTCTTTTTCTTTTTTTTTCTCTCTTTCTCTTTCTCTTTCTTCTTCTCTCTTTCTCTTTCTCTTTCTCTTTCTCTTTCTCTCTCTCTCTCTCTCTCTCTCTCTTTCTCTCTTTCTCTTTCTCAAACAAATTGTAGCTGGGCAAATATTCCTCAGCCCTCTGACAGAAGTTTGTATATATGCCTTTGTTAACCCATACACAGATGCCTCCACAAGAGTGAATCTTTCTCTCTCTTTCTCTTCTGTCTCTCTCTTTCTTTCTCCTTCCTCATCTTTATTTCTCTTTCTCTCTTTCTCTTTCTCTTTCTCTTTCTCTTTCTTTTTCTCTTTCTCTCTCTTCCTTTCTTTATCTTTATCTTTCTCTTCACTTTATCTTTCTCTTTATCTCTCTTTCTCTTTATCTCTCTTTCTCTTTATCTCTCTTTCTCTTTATCTCTCTTTCTCTTTATCTCTCTTTCTCTTTATCTCTCTTTCTCTTTATCTCTCTTTCTCTTTCTCTTTCTTTTTCTTTCATTTCTTTTCTTTCTTTCTCTTTCCCTCTCTTTCTCTTTCTCTTTCTCACTCACGCACACACACAAACACACACAAACACACACACCACACACACACACACACACACACACACACACACACACACACACACACATACACACACACACACACACACACACACACACACACACACACACACGCCCACACATACACACGAGATTATTTGACCGGTTTCGATTTTATCTTCGTCAGAAATATAATCGAAACCGGTCAGATACATCTCTTGTTTCGTGAAGATATTAATTCTCATTCATACCTTTTCTACATTTGTCAACATGAATACGGTTCACACACACACACACACTATATATATACATATATATACATATATATATATATATATATATATATATGCACGTGTGTCTTTTCGTTGTGCATTTACTATCAATTAATTTCTCAACTAATGATATGCAAAACACATACAAAGAAAAGGGGAAGTGCATCTACAATTAACCAACAAAGACAGATAAGAAAATAAGAAAAATAATTAAAAAAGGTAAAACGGAACTGCACTCAGCGCCTTTCCTCACACGCTCTCCTTTCCTTTCCCTTCCCCTCTCACTTCTTCCCCGCGTCCCTCCTCCTTCCCCGAGGCGGCAGTGCAATGTAGGCCAATACTTAGAAGGGGGGTGGAGGGGCGGCAGAGATTCAGGGGAGGGCAGATGGGAGGGGGAGGGAGAAGGGAAGGGGGAGGGAGAAGGGGAGGGGAAGGGAGGAGGGAGGCGGGGCATCACACATGCTAATGGAGGACTGAAAGCGGCCTTGGGGTACGGGGGGGGAGGGTATGGGGGAGGGAGTGAGGTTGGTGGGGTGCGTGCGGTTGAGTAAGGTTACAGGTGAGGTTGGGAGGGGGTACGAGATAGAAGGAGGGGGGAGGGAGGAAAGGAGAGAGGATGAGAAGAAGGAAGAGAGAGAAGAAAAGCGAATAGAGGAAGGAGATGAAAGAGAATGAGAGGGCTGGAGGGAGAAAATGAGAGGGAGGAAAGGAGAGAGAATGAGGAGGGAAGGAGAAAGAGAAAGGGATGGAGGGATAGACATATAATTAATAAACATTGCACGCATTTGCATCCACATGTTGATAAACGCACGCACACCATCATGCTTTCTATAACCCTAAAATACCAATGACCGAAGATGACGCTCGTCCATCGCCACACACACCGGATTCAAATTCCTTCCTTTAGGAGACCTATGGAGATGAAATTTCCGAATAGAAAGAAAAGGAAGACGATACAAATAATCACAAAATACAGTGGATGACGAAAAGAGGGGAAAGAAGAAACGGAAGATGAACAAAGACAAGACAAGCGGGACGGACAAGAAAACAAACAAAAGAAGGCGTGTTTGCGTTGACCCACACGACGGCATATGTTCCTCTACAGGCTCCCTTATGGCTGCCGTTACCTTCCTTTTTTTTCTTTTTTCTTCAAAATTTCGTCAATTTTCTGCACTGTTATTGTGTTCATTTCTGTATCAGTTTCACATAATTCATCGCCGATATATATATATAATTTTTGTTTTTTTCCAAACTTCATTGACTTAATTTTACTTCCGTGTTTTGCATGGTTCTGTATCTTTTTCTTAATTTCTTCTAATTAACTGCGTAATATCTACCGTTATCATCATCGCTAAATCGCCGTAATTAGTGTTAGTAACATCAGCAGCAAGATCATTATCGTGAATGTTAAGTTTTCGCATTCTCTTCTCTTCCTTTGTGTTCTTAGTTCCTCCTCCTCTTCTCCTCTCCCTTGAAATACTAATTAAGTCATCACTATTATTCCTACTGCTTCTTATTCTTCTCTTTCTTCTCCTACACCTCCTCCCCTCAATCACATCTTCCTCACCATCTCAAACAGCGCTCCTCTGCCAACCGGAAGTCTGTCTGTCTGTCAGATGTGCCGGCCAGTCAGGTAGGCCTATAAGAAGCCTACTTTCCAGCTGATCAGTGGAGCAGACTTGACTGGGCGTGGAAAAGGCACTGATATTGCGGAGTGCGTTTGTTTGTGTGTAGTCGTGTGTGTGTGTGAGTGTGTGTGCGTTTACGTGTGCGTGTGCGTGCATGTGTGCGTCAGGGACAAAGGAGGGGGGGGGTGGTATGACGATACATGTGTCTATCAATATCTAAGTGTCCGTGAGCGTGTGTGTGCGTGCATGTGTGCGTCAGGGACAAAGGAGGTGGGGGAGGGTATGACGATACATGTGTCTATCAATATCCCAGTGTCCGTGTGCGTGTGTGTGCGTCTGAAACTGTACCCGAGCAAGCAAAGGTGCATCAGCGTTCGTGCCTTCCAACACACACTCCGACTTAAACTTCCGCCCACGCAAAATACGATCCCCGCTTCTTCTCCATCGCCTTCATGTATGCTCGCCCAGACCAGCTTTGTGTGCCGTGGGAAAATTCCGTAAATCGCGCTGTTGTGGCGATTCTCCACACCTGGCAGGACTTGACCGGTCCAATTCCCGGAGGATGGAAGGCAAGCGGACGGCGTGAGGTGTGAGGAATGTTTAGTCGTCTTGTCATTATCATTATTATTATTATTATTATTATTATTATTGTCGTTGTTGTTATTGCCTATTATCATTACTTATCATTACTTGTTATCATAATCACCTTCATTATCGTTCGGTTGGCATGGTCATCGCGATCATCATCATCGTTATCATAGTCATTATCAACATTACCAATATCATAATGATTACCATTAATGGCTCATGTGTGGAACTACATAACACAAAATAGACAAGGAAAGCAATAGCCATGCTATGTTTACCTTTCTTAAAACAAAACATAAATACTCGGCCGCCTTTCAACATTTACAATTGAAATCTCGCACAATTTATAAAACCATCTCGCCCAGAGAGAAAACAACAACAACAACACAAAAGCAACAAACACAAGAGGCCTCAACCGTATGCAAAGATCATGCAAAGCCGACGAGGATCAAAGAACTATCACGCTGTTCCTTCATAATTTCTTTTAACTATTTTTCTTTACGAAGGGAAGTCACGCATAGTTGAAACCGCATGCGCCGTCTGTTGGATCTTGCTGGAAAGTTGGTCGCCCGACTTGAACACTGAAGGAAAACAATCCCTGCGTGTTTGGATGAGATTAAGATGGAAGTGGGGAAGCGGGAGAACAAGAAACAGAGACAGAGAGAAAGGGAGAGAGAGAAGGGAGGGAGGGAGGAAGGGAGAGGGAGACAGGGTGGGAGAAAGAAAGGAAGAGAGGGAGGGAGGAAGGGAGAGAGGGGGGAGGGAGAGAGAGAGAAAGAGAGAAGAGAGAGAGAGAGAGAGAGAGAGAGAGAGAGAGAGAGAGAGATAGAAAGGGAGAGAGAGAGATAGAAAGGGAGATAGAGAGGGGGAGGGAGGGAGAGAGAAAGAGAGAAAAGTTAATAGAGGACCCAGGGAGAAGTAAAAAGGGGGAGATGTAGAAAAAGAAAGGAAAGAAGGGACAGAGGACCCAATGCGATGGATGAAATGAAGTAAGAATGAGAGAGGTGGAGAGAAAAACAGAGACCGAGATATAAAGAAGGAAGACATAGAGAACAAGAAAGAGAAAGAAACCATAAACACAGAAGAGAGGAACAAGGGATCAACCCCATACACACAAAAACAAACAAAACAAAACAAGAAAAAAAAGAGAATCTACAACGAATTAAAAAGAAAAAGGAACAAAAAAAGAAATGAGGTAAGCATGTCACGAGAACTTAATACATAAAAATAAGGACTTCCACGTTTTAATAAGATGGGTGACCTCCGCGTTAGCCATATGACGGTCGAAAAGACGAAGAAATAGAGGCCGTGGCTTCCCGACCGCTCGTGGATTATCCTCGGTGTCAATCACACGAACAGAGAGAAGGAAGACATGAGGAGAGAAAAAAAAATGTAGAAAAGAATATGTTAAGAATTCAATATAAAAAATATGTTACGCGTCAACTTTTTGATGGATTATCCTCAGAGTCAGCCATAAAAAATACCGAAAAAGAACGGAACAAATATCATGATATATAGAAGAGTATATCATAGATATAACATAAATAGGGATATATATATGTATATCAGAAATCAACTAATGTTGATGATATGCTACATTCAATTCCAATCATTTCTAAAAACATACAAGAAAATATAAAAAAGGTACATAATAGTATACATAAATAAATATATTAAGAAAACCGAATAAAATCAGCATCATATTCCACCCATCGATGAATAACCTTCACTGCCAATAATGAAAAAAAGGAAAAAGAGAAAGAAAGAATTCATCATGGAGTCCCGTAAACAGGCGTGCCAACCTCACAGAAGACGGAATGAGTGTTTGTATGAGGCCTGTTTGCTTATCATGTATGTATTCTCCTTCGCCAGTTGTTGTTCTTTTTTTTTTTTTTTTTCTTTCTTTCTTTCTTTCTTTTTCGTTTTTTAGTTTGTGTGTTTTTTGCTTATTCGTTTTCTTCTTCTTCTTCCTCTTCTTCTTCTTCTTCTTCTTCTACCTCCTCTTCCTCTACTACTACGACTTCTTCTTTTCTTTACTTCTTTTCTTCTTTTCATCTTCATTTTCTCCGCCCCTTCCCCCTCCTCCTTCTTCTTCCTTCTCCTCCTCTTCTTCTTCTTCTATGGTTGGATCCATTTAAGTGTTATTCAATTTTCAATCAAATCTTTTTAAAAGCACCTTCCTCCCCCCCCCCCCCCCCCCCCCCCCCCCCCCCCCCCACCTCTTTAGTGTAATTATTGCCTTCTGCAGTTCACTTTTTTATTGCCTATTATCACTCGCAACTCATTATTCATGAACTCATTCGTTTACTGCTTTTGCCTCTCTCTAAATACCGGAAATATGTAATACTTACAATCACACATATAAAGCACATCGTACTACAAGATCTGGTAATAACAAATATGCCGTTGTTCTTTCTAACTAAACTTACAGTTTCTTAAAACAAATATTAGACCCCCAGCTGAAAAAAAAAATAATAATAATAATAATATAAACGAATTATCATTACCATTCTCTATTTTTCTCCTTTATTCCCTATTCTCTCTCTCCCTCCCTCCCTCCCTCCCTCTCCCTCCCTCCCTCCCTCTCCCTTCCTTCCTCCCTCTCCTTGCCTCTTCCCCTCCTCCCTCCCTCTCCCTCCCTCTCTCCTCCCTCTCCTTCTCCCTCGCCCTCTCCCTCCCCCTCGCCCTCGCCCTCGCCCTCCCCCTCGCCCTCGCCCTCGCCCTCGCCCTCGCCCTCTCCCTCTCCCTCTCTCTCTCCTCCCTCTCCCTCTCCCTCTCCCTCTCTCTCTCCCTCTTCCTCTCCCTCTTCCTCTTTCCGCCATTTTACCCTCTTTTGCAATTATACAAAACCACTCAACAAGAAAAACAATTTGGGAAAATGAGCACAAGCACACACGCAAGCAAAACAAACAAAAAAAAACTGCTCCTGCTGCTACTGCTAAGGCAGCTGCTCCTTCTCTTACTTCTACTTTCTTCTCCCTCTTCCTCTCCATACCCTTCCCCTCTCCTCCTCTACTTGCCTTTCCTGAAACGCCCCCCCCCCCCCCTCCCTTTTCCCTATCTACCTTTATTTTCCCCCTCCTCCTTTCCTTACATCCCTCCCTTTACTTGTGTCCCTTCTCTTCTTCCCTCTCCTCCTTTCCCCTCCTCCCTCTTCACCTGTCCCTCATCCTCTTCACCTGTCCCTCATCCTCTTCCCCCTCCTCCTTCCGCTCCCCCCCCCCCCCCCCGGTCTCTCAAGATGCTCACCCTCTCTCACGCAGAACGCAAATCTGCCGAAAGTTAATGGCGGTCCGAAGAGGAGGAAGAATAATAATGATGATACTGATGGTGATGGGGGTAGTGGTGGTGGTGTGGTGGTGATGGTGGGGAGGAGGACGAGGAGGAGGAGGAGGAGGAGGAGGAGGAGGAGGAGGAGGAGGAGGATGTGAGGAGGAGGAGGAGGGGGAGGTGGTGGAGATGGAGGTGGAGGTGGAGGTGGAGGTGGAGGTGGAGGTGGAGGTGGAGGTGGAGGTGGAGGTGGAGGTGGAGGTGGAAGTGGAGGTGGAGGAGGAGGAGGAGGAGGAGGAGAGGAGGCAAAGAAAGAGGAGGAGGCAAAGAAAGAGGAGGAGGCAAAGAAAGAGGAGGCAAAGGAAGAAGAGGAAAAAATGAATAGGAAGATGAGGACGAAAACGAAAATGAGAGAAGAGGAGGAGAAAGAGAAAAGGGAGGGGCAAGTGGAGAAGAGGGAGAAGGTGCGGGAGGAGAAGCGGCCGCGCGCGCTTGTGTATGCGTGGTGACGGTGGGACTCCTAACGGGAAATGCCTGTATTACAATATTGAGGTGAATGAGAAGTGACTCTTGTGCGTGGCTGCAAAAAAAGGGAGGGAGGGAAGAGAGAGAGGAGGGAGGGAGTGGGAGTGGGAGGGATGCTGGAGGGGGGAGGAATGGGAAGGGGGGAGAGGAGAGGGATTAAGGAGGGAGGGAGGGAAGGAGGGAGAGATGCTGAAGGAGGGAAGGAAGAGGGGGGGAAGGAGGGAGAGATGCTGAAGGAGGGAAGGAAGAGGGAGGGGGGATGCTGGAGAAGAGAGGGAAGAGGGAGGGGGGATGCTGGAGAAGAGAGGGAAGAGGGAGGGAGGGATGCTGGAGGAGGGAAGGAAGAGGTAGGGAGGGATGCTGAAGGAGGAGGGAAGAGGGAGGGGGGATGCTGAAGGAGGAGGGAAGAGGGAGGGAGGGATGCTGGAAGAGGGAAGAGATGGGAAGGTGGGATGCGTTAAGGGTGGAGGGAGAATAGAGGGGGCTTCGGTAGTGATGGGGAGGGGGAAAGGATGAGGGAGGAGAGAAGGGTGTTGGAGGTGGGGGGAGGAGGTAGGGAGAGGAAGGGGATGATGGACGATGGAGATGGGGAGAGAGGGACGGGAGATGATAGGGAGAATGGAGATAGGAAGGAAGAGAAGGATTGGGGGATTGGGAGGGAGAGTTGAAGAGGAAAGGGTGTGGCAGATGTAGGGGAGCAGCAAGATGGAATGCCTTTAAGAACAGTGTAAATTATACCATTGGGTGTAATCGAACTAATTCACAAAATCGCAAAAAGAGAGAGAGATAGCGATAGAGAGATAGATAGATAGATAGATATATATATATAGAGAGAGAGAGAGAGAGAGAGGAAACACAAATAACAAGGCGAAGCACCACGCCAATAACAGTAAGTACAATTACATAAACGGTTTACCAGAACAAAAAAAAAAAAAAAAAAAAAAAAAAAAAACACCACCGCCACCACCAACAACAAACAAACAAACAAACAACAATAAAACCATAACAGAAAAAAGAACACAGAAAAGGACCAGACACGAACCAGGAAGTAGATGCACAACATGAGTCCCATTGTGAAGTGTCTGCGACGGGTGTGGGAATTCTATTTACGTTCAAGAGAAGCTCATTTCTTATCAATATGTATCTATTTTCACTGTATCCTTTCCCCCGAGTGAATCCTCAAGCACGAGGCTGCTCAGACTTTCACATAAAAAAAGAAAAATATTCTTTCCTTTATAGACATTAGCTATAACGTCGTTCGACATCATTTAAATGAATACTATTTAATCTGCTTAATAAGTTATGTCAGTGCGAATGAGAGGAATACAGAACAAAAGGAATAAAAAGTAATCAACGGCACATGATGTAGGCCTATGTAACGACCCTAAAATTCTGGGTCTTTCAAATACACTTAATCTAATTCACGCATTTAACTTTACAACTTAATTCGTTCTAAACTTCTTCCTTCCTTACTGCTCGTAGAAACATTGGAAAAGGGAACGATTGGTAATAAACACAGCAAGATACTCGTACAGGCCTACGTGAAACCGTATCTTCAAAACAAAATTTTTAACTTATCTTCAACTCAAATTCATTAGCATCTTAACTTCTTCGGTCCTGATTATCACTACCAATGTCTTATATAACGTAACAAGAGCTTCTTTCTCTCGGCCCGTGCATAACAAGAATAATCTGCAAAAGGAAAGAAGAAAAAGAAAAAGGGAAAGAAAAAGAGAAAAGAAAGAAGAAATTAAAGAAGAAAAGCAAGAAGAAGAGAAAGAAGAAAGAGTAGATAAAGAAGAGAAAGAAAGAAGTGAAAGAACAAAGAAGAGAGCGAAGAAAAGAGAAAGAAAAAAGAAAGAAAAAAGGGAAGAAGAGGAAGAGAAAGAAAAAAGAGGAAATTGTGAGAGAGAGTTCTATTGTTTGTAGCGACTCGTGTTAGTGTCATTGTATTACGTGGCTACGGTCCTTTACGCATGTGTAGAAGTCACTGTGCTCTGCTTTATTACTTCGGAGGAGACTTACTTGTACATCGCCATACGCGTAAATGGTTCAGGAAAGAGTGGCGTCAATCTCTTCCTCTCTCTCTCTCTATCTCTATCTCTATCTCTATCTCTATCTTTTTATCTCTCTATCTATCTATCTATCCCTCTCTCATTATCTATCTCTCTCTCTCTCTTTTTCTCGCTCTTTTTTTTCTCTCTCTCTCTTCTCTCTCTTTCTCTCTCTTTTCTCTCTCTCTTTTCTCTCTCTTTTTCGCTTTCTTTCTTTTTTTCTCTCTCTCTCTTTTTTCTCTCTTTTCTCTCTCTCTTTTTTCTCTCTTTCCTCTCTCTTTTTCTCTATCTTTTCTCTCACTCTCTCTTTTTTCTCTCTCTTTTCTCTCAGTCTCTCTTTTTTCTCTCTCTCTTTTCTCTCTCTTTTCTCTTTCTTTTCTCACTCTTTTCTCTCTTTCTTTTCTCACTCTTTTCTCTCTCTCTTTTCTCTCTTTTCTCTCTTTTTTTCTCTTTTTTTCTCGCTCTCTTTCTCTCTCTCTCTCTCTTTCTCTATCTCTCTCTCTTTTTTCTCTCTCTTTTTTCTCTCTCTTTTCTCTCTCTCTCTCTCTCTTTTCTCTCTCTTTTCTCTCTCTCTTTTCTATCTCTCTTTTCTCTCTGTCTCTATCTCTCTCTCCTCTCTCTTTTCTCTTTTTCCCTTTTTTTCTCTCTTTTTCTCTTTTTTCTCTTTTTTTCTTTTTTTTCTTTTTTCTTTTTTCTTTTTTTTCTCTTTTCTCTTCTTTTTTATCTTTTTTCTTTTTTTTCTTTTTTCTCTCTCTTTCTCGCTTTTCATTATCTATCTTTCTCTCTCTATCTCTTTATCTCTATCTCTGTTTCTCTCTGTCTCTCCCTCTCTGTCTTTCCCCCTCTCACTTTCTATCTCCCTCTGCCTCTCTCTCCC